>NC_134487.1:4593505-4689887 GCF_040206685.1 Ascaphus truei
ACCTGGAGGGCCCTCATTTTCGGAGACTGATATTCTCTGAATGTTCCCCAGTGGTACCTGGAGGGCCCTCATTTCCTGAGACTGATATTCTCTGAATGTTCCCCAGTGTTACCTGGAGGGCCCTCATTTCCTGGGACTGATATTCTCTGAATGTTCCCCAGTGTTACCTGGAGGGCCCTCATTTCCAGAGACTGATATTCTCTGAATGTTCCCCAGTGTTACCTGGAGGGCCCTCATTTCCTGGCATTGATATTCTCTGAATGTTCCCCAGTGTTACCTGGAGGGCCCTCATTTCCTGGCACTGATATTCTCTGAATGTTCCCCAGTGTTACCTGGAGGGCCCTCATTTCCGGAGATTGATATTCTCTGAATGTTCCCCAGTGTTACCTGGAGGGCCCTCATTTCCTGAGATTGGTATTCTCTGAATGTTCCCCAGTGTTACCTGGAGGGCCCTCATTTCCTGGGACTGATATTCTCTGAATGTTCCCCAGTGTTACCTGGAGGGCCCTCATTTCCTGGGACTGATATTCTCTGAATGTTCCCCAGTGGTACCTGGAGGGCCCTCATTTCCTGGGACTGATATTCTCTGAATGTTCCCCAGTGTTACCTGGAGGGCCCTCATTTCCGGAGACTGATATTCCCTGAATGTTCCCCAGTGTTACCTGGAGGGCCCTCATTTCCGGAGACTGATATTCTCTGAATGTTCCCCAGTATTACCTGGAGGGCCCTCATTTCCGGAGACTGATATTCTCTGAATGTTCCCCAGTGGTACCTGGAGGGCCCTCATTTCCGGGGACTGATATTCTCTGAATGTTCCCCAGTGTTACCTGGAGGGCCCTCATTTCCTGAGACTGATATTCTCTGAATGTTCCCCAGTGTTACCTGGAGGGCCCTCATTTCCTGAGACTGATATTCTCTGAATGTTCCCCAGTGTTGCCTGGAGGGCCCTCATTTCCGGAGATTGATATTCTCTGAATGTTCCCCAGTGTTACCTGGAGGGCCCTCATTTCCTGAGACTGATATTCTCTGAATGTTCCCCAGTGTTACCTGGAGGGCCCTCATTTCCTGGGACTGATATTCTCTGAATGTTCCCCAGTGGTACCTGGAGGGCCCTCATTTCCTGGGACTGATATTCTCTGAATGTTCCCCAGTGTTACCTGGAGGGCCCTCATTTCCGGAGACTGATATTCTCTGAATGTTCCCCAGTGTTACCTGGAGGGCCCTCATTTCCTGGGACTGATATTCTCTGAATGTTCCCCAGTGTTACCTGGAGGGCCCTCATTTCCTGGGACTGATATTCTCTGAATGTTCCCCAGTGTTACCTGGAGGGCCCTCATTTCCGGAGACTGATATTCTCTGAATGTTCCCCAGTGTTACCTGGAGGGCCCTCATTTCCTGAGACTGATATTCTCTGAATGTTCCCCAGTGTTACCTGGAGGGCCCTCATTTCCTGAGACTGATATTCTCTGAATGTTCCCCAGTGTTACCTGGAGGGCCCTCATTTCCTGAGACTGATATTCTCTGAATGTTCCCCAGTGTTACCTGGAGGGCCCTCATTTCCGGAGATTGTTATTCTCTGAATGTTCCCCAGTGTTACCTGGAGGGCCCTCATTTCCGGAGATTGTTATTCTCTGAATGTTCCCCAGTGTTACCTGGAGGGCCCTCATTTCCTGGGACTGATATTCTCTGAATGTTCCCAGTGTTACCTGGAGGGCCCTCATTTCCAGAGACTGATATTCTCTGAATGTTCCCCAGTGTTACCTGGAGGGCCCTCATTTCCTGGGACTGATATTCTCTGAATGTTCCCCAGTGTTACCTGGAGGACCCTCCTTTCCTGGGACTGATATTCTCTGAATGTTCCCAGTGTTACCTGGAGGGCCCTCATTTCCTGAGACTGATATTCTCTGAATGTTCCCCAGTGTTACCTGGAGGACCCTCATTTCCTGAGACTGATATTCTCTGAATGTTCCCCAGTGTTACCTGGAGGGCCCTCATTTCCTGGGACTGATATTCTCTGAATGTTCCCCAGTGTTACCTGGAGGGCCCTCATTTCCTGGGACTGATATTCTCTGAATGTTCCCCAGTGTTACCTGGAGGGCCCTCATTTCCTGGGACTGATATTCTCTGAATGTTCCCCAGTGTTACCTGGAGGGCCCTCATTTCCAGAGACTGATATTCTCTGAATGTTCCCCAGTGTTACCTGGAGGGCCCTCATTTCCAGAGACTGATATTCTCTGAATGTTCCCCAGTGTTACCTGGAGGGCCCTCATTTCCGGAGACTGATATTCCCTGAATGTTCCCCAGTGTTACCTGGAGGGCCCTCATTTCCGGAGATTGATATTCTCTGAATGTTCCCCAGTGTTACCTGGAGGGCCCTCATTTCCTGGCACTGATATTCTCTGAATGTTCCCCAGTGTTACCTGGAGGGCCCTCATTTCCGGAGACTGATATTCTCTGAATGTTCCCCAGTGTTACCTGGAGGACCCTCATTTCCGGAGACTGATATTCTCTGAATGTTCCCCAGTGTTACCTGGAGGGCCCTCATTTCCAGAAACTGATATTCTCTGAATGTTCCCCAGTGGTACCTGGAGGGCCCTCATTTCCGGAGACTGATATTCCCTGAATTTTCCCCAGTGTTACCTGGAGGGCCCTCATTTCCGGAGATTGATATTCTCTGAATGTTCCCCAGTGTTACCTGGAGGGCCCTCATTTCCTGAGACTGATATTCTCTGAATGTTCCCCAGTGTTACCTGGAGGACCCTCATTTCCAGAGACTGATATTCTCTGAATGTTCCCCAGTGTTACCTGGAGGGCCCTCATTTCCTGGGACTGATATTCTCTGAATGTTCCCCAGTGTTACCTGGAGGGCCCTCATTTCCAGAGATTGATATTCTCTGAATGTTCCCCAGTGTTACCTGGAGGACCCTCATTTCCGGAGATTGATATTCTCTGAATGTTCCCCAGTGTTACCTGGAGGGCCCTCATTTCCGGAGACTGATATTCTCTGAATGTTCCCCAGTGGTACCTGGAGGGCCCTCATTTCCTGGGACTGATATTCTCTGAATGTTCCCCAGTGTTACCTGGAGGGCCCTCATTTCCTGGCACTGATATTCTCTGAATGTTTCCCAGTGTTACCTGGAGGGCCCTCATTTCCGGAGACTGATATTCTCTGAATGTTCCCCAGTGTTACCTGGAGGACCCTCATTTCCTGGGACTGATATTCTCTGAATGTTCCCCAGTGTTACCTGGAGGGCCCTCATTTCCGGAGACTGATATTCTCTGAATGTTCCCCAGTGTTACCTGGAGGACCCTCATTTCCGGAGACTGATATTCTCTGAATGTTCCCCAGTGTTACCTGGAGGACCCTCATTTCCTGGCACTGATGTTCTCTGAATGTTCCCCAGTGTTACCTGGAGGGCCCTCATTTCCTGGCACTGATATTCTCTGAATGTTCCCCAGTGTTACCTGGAGGACCCTCATTTCCAGAGACTGATATTCTCTGAATGTTCCCCAGTGTTACCTGGAGGGCCCTCATTTCCTGGCACTGATATTCTCTGAATGTTCCCCAGTGTTACCTGGAGGGCCCTCATTTCCGGAGACTGATATTCTCTGAATGTTCCCCAATGTTACCTGGAGGGCCCTCATTTCCGGAGATTGTTATTCTCTGAATGTTCCCCCAGTGTTACCTGGAGGGCCCTCATTTCCTGGCACTGATATTCTCTGAATGTTCCCCAGTGTTACCTGGAGGGCCCTCATTTCCGGAGATTGATATTCTCTGAATGTTCCCCAGTGTTACCTGGAGGGCCCTCATTTCCAGAGACTGATATTCTCTGAATGTTCCCCAGTGTTACCTGGAGGGCCCTCATTTCCTGGCACTGATATTCTCTGAATGTTCCCCAGTGTTACCTGGAGGACCCTCATTTCCTGAGACTGATATTCTCTGAATGTTCCCCAGTGTTACCTGGAGGGCCCTCATTTCCTGAGACTGATATTCTCTGAATGTTCCCCAGTGTTACCTGGAGGGCCCTCATTTCCGGAGACTGATATTCTCTGAATGTTCCCCAGTGTTACCTGGAGGGCCCTCATTTCCTGGGACTGATATTCTCTGAATGTTCCCAGTGTTACCTGGAGGGCCCTCATTTCCTGAGACTGATATTCTCTGAATGTTCCCCAGTGTTACCTGGAGGGCCCTCATTTCCTGGGACTGATATTCTCTGAATGTTCCCCAGTGTTACCTGGAGGGCCCTCATTTCCTGAGACTGATATTCTCTGAATGTTCCCCAGTGTTACCTGGAGGGCCCTCATTTCCTGGGACTGATATTCTCTGAATGTTCCCCAGTGTTACCTGGAGGGCCCTCATTTCCTGGGACTGATATTCTCTGAATGTTCCCCAGTGTTACCTGGAGGGCCCTCATTTCCTGAGACTGATATTCTCTGAATGTTCCCCAGTGTTACCTGGAGGGCCATCATTTCCAGAGACTGATATTCTCTGAATGTTCCCCAGTGTTACCTGGAGGGCCCTCATTTCCTGGGACTGATATTCTCTGAATGTTCCCCAGTGTTACCTGGAGGGCCCTCATTTCCTGGGACTGATATTCTCTGAATGTTCCCCAGTGTTACCTGGAGGACCCTCATTTCCTGGGACTGATATTCTCTGAATGTTCCCAGTGTTACCTGGAGGACCCTCATTTCCTGAGACTGATATTCTCTGAATGTTCCCCAGTGTTACCTGGAGGGCCCTCATTTCCTGGCACTGATATTCTCTGAATGTCCCCAGTGTTACCTGGAGGGCCCTCATTTCCTGGGACTGATATTCTCTGAATGTTCCCCAGTGTTACCTGGAGGGCCCTCATTTCCTGGGACTGATATTCTCTGAATGTTCCCCAGTGTTACCTGGAGGGCCCTCATTTCCAGAGACTGATATTCTCTGAATGTTCCCCAGTGTTGCCTGGAGGGCCCTCATTTCCGGAGACTGATATTCCCTGAATGTTCCCCAGTGTTACCTGGAGGGCCCTCATTTCCGGAGACTGATATTCTCTGAATGTTCCCCAGTGTTACCTGGAGGACCCTCATTTCCTGGGACTGATATTCTCTGAATGTTCCCAGTGTTACCTGGAGGGCCCTCATTTCCTGAGACTGATATTCTCTGAATGTTCCCCAGTGTTACCTGGAGGGCCCTCATTTCCTGAGACTGATATTCTCTGAATGTTCCCCAGTGTTACCTGGAGGGCCCTCATTTCCTGAGACTGATATTCTCTGAATGTTCCCCAGTGTTACCTGGAGGGCACTCATTTCCTGGGACTGATATTCTCTGAATGTTCCCCAGTGTTACCTGGAGGGCCCTCATTTCCTGGGACTGATATTCTCTGAATGTTCCCCAGTGTTACCTGGAGGGCCCTCATTTCCTGGGACTGATATTCTCTGAATGTTCCCCAGTGTTACCTGGAGGGCCCTCATTTCCTGGGACTGATATTCTCTGAATGTTCCCCAGTGTTACCTGGAGGGCCCTCATTTCCTGGGACTGATATTCTCTGAATGTTCCCCAGTGTTACCTGGAGGGCCCTCATTTCCGGAGACTGATATTCTCTGAATGTTCCCCAGTGTTACCTGGAGGGCCCTCATTTCCTGAGACTGATATTCTCTGAATGTTCCCCAGTGTTACCTGGAGGGCCCTCATTTCCTGAGACTGATATTCTCTGAATGTTCCCCAGTGTTACCTGGAGGGCCCTCATTTCCTGGGACTGATATTCTCTGAATGTTCCCCAGTGTTACCTGGAGGGCCCTCATTTCCTGGGACTGATATTCTCTGAATGTTCCCCAGTGTTACCTGGAGGGCCCTCATTTCCTGAGACTGATATTCTCTGAATGTTCCCCAGTGTTACCTGGAGGGCCCTCATTTCCAGAGACTGATATTCTCTGATTGTTCCCCAGTGTTACCTGGAGGGCCCTCATTTCCTGGGACTGATATTCTCTGAATGTTCCCCAGTGTTACCTGGAGGGCCCTCATTTCCTGGGACTGATATTCTCTGAATGTTCCCCAGTGTTACCTGGAGGACCCTCATTTCCTGGGACTGATATTCTCTGAATGTTCCCAGTGTTACCTGGAGGGCCCTCATTTCCTGAGACTGATATTCTCTGAATGTTCCCCAGTGTTACCTGGAGGGCCCTCATTTCCTGGCACTGATATTCTCTGAATGTTCCCCAGTGTTACCTGGAGGGCCCTCATTTCCTGGGACTGATATTCTCTGAATGTTCCCCAGTGTTACCTGGAGGGCCCTCATTTCCGGAGACTGATATTCTCTGAATGTTCCCCAGTGTTACCTGGAGGACCCTCATTTCCTGGCACTGATGTTCTCTGAATGTTCCCCAGTGTTACCTGGAGGGCCCTCATTTCCTGGCACTGATATTCTCTGAATGTTCCCCAGTGTTACCTGGAGGACCCTCATTTCCAGAGACTGATATTCTCTGAATGTTCCCCAGTGTTACCTGGAGGGCCCTCATTTCCTGGCACTGATATTCTCTGAATGTTCCCCAGTGTTACCTGGAGGACCCTCATTTCCAGAGATTGATATTCTCTGAATGTTCCCCAGTGTTACCTGGAGGACCCTCATTTCCGGAGATTGATATTCTCTGAATGTTCCCCAGTGTTACCTGGAGGGCCCTCATTTCCGGAGACTGATATTCTCTGAATGTTCCCCAGTGGTACCTGGAGGGCCCTCATTTCCTGGGACTGATATTCTCTGAATGTTCCCCAGTGTTACCTGGAGGGCCCTCATTTCCTGGCACTGATATTCTCTGAATGTTTCCCAGTGTTACCTGGAGGGCCCTCATTTCCGGAGACTGATATTCTCTGAATGTTCCCCAGTGTTACCTGGAGGACCCTCATTTCCTGGGACTGATATTCTCTGAATGTTCCCCAGTGTTACCTGGAGGGCCCTCATTTCCGGAGACTGATATTCTCTGAATGTTCCCCAGTGTTACCTGGAGGACCCTCATTTCCGGAGACTGATATTCTCTGAATGTTCCCCAGTGTTACCTGGAGGACCCTCATTTCCTGGCACTGATGTTCTCTGAATGTTCCCCAGTGTTACCTGGAGGGCCCTCATTTCCTGGCACTGATATTCTCTGAATGTTCCCCAGTGTTACCTGGAGGACCCTCATTTCCAGAGACTGATATTCTCTGAATGTTCCCCAGTGTTACCTGGAGGGCCCTCATTTCCTGGCACTGATATTCTCTGAATGTTCCCCAGTGTTACCTGGAGGGCCCTCATTTCCGGAGACTGATATTCTCTGAATGTTCCCCAATGTTACCTGGAGGGCCCTCATTTCCGGAGATTGTTATTCTCTGAATGTTCCCCCAGTGTTACCTGGAGGGCCCTCATTTCCTGGCACTGATATTCTCTGAATGTTCCCCAGTGTTACCTGGAGGGCCCTCATTTCCGGAGATTGATATTCTCTGAATGTTCCCCAGTGTTACCTGGAGGGCCCTCATTTCCAGAGACTGATATTCTCTGAATGTTCCCCAGTGTTACCTGGAGGGCCCTCATTTCCTGGCACTGATATTCTCTGAATGTTCCCCAGTGTTACCTGGAGGACCCTCATTTCCTGAGACTGATATTCTCTGAATGTTCCCCAGTGTTACCTGGAGGGCCCTCATTTCCTGAGACTGATATTCTCTGAATGTTCCCCAGTGTTACCTGGAGGGCCCTCATTTCCGGAGACTGATATTCTCTGAATGTTCCCCAGTGTTACCTGGAGGGCCCTCATTTCCTGGGACTGATATTCTCTGAATGTTCCCAGTGTTACCTGGAGGGCCCTCATTTCCTGAGACTGATATTCTCTGAATGTTCCCCAGTGTTACCTGGAGGGCCCTCATTTCCTGGGACTGATATTCTCTGAATGTTCCCCAGTGTTACCTGGAGGGCCCTCATTTCCTGAGACTGATATTCTCTGAATGTTCCCCAGTGTTACCTGGAGGGCCCTCATTTCCTGGGACTGATATTCTCTGAATGTTCCCCAGTGTTACCTGGAGGGCCCTCATTTCCTGGGACTGATATTCTCTGAATGTTCCCCAGTGTTACCTGGAGGGCCCTCATTTCCTGGGACTGATATTCTCTGAATGTTCCCCAGTGTTACCTGGAGGGCCCTCATTTCCTGGGACTGATATTCTCTGAATGTTCCCCAGTGTTACCTGGAGGGCCCTCATTTCCTGGGACTGATATTCTCTGAATGTTCCCCAGTGTTACCTGGAGGGCCCTCATTTCCTGGGACTGATATTCTCTGAATGTTCCCCAGTGTTACCTGGAGGGCCCTCATTTCCGGAGACTGATATTCTCTGAATGTTCCCCAGTGTTACCTGGAGGGCCCTCATTTCCTGAGACTGATATTCTCTGAATGTTCCCCAGTGTTACCTGGAGGGCCCTCATTTCCTGAGACTGATATTCTCTGAATGTTCCCCAGTGTTACCTGGAGGGCCCTCATTTCCTGGGACTGATATTCTCTCAATGTTCCCCAGTGTTACCTGGAGGGCCCTCATTTCCTGGGACTGATATTCTCTGAATGTTCCCCAGTGTTACCTGGAGGGCCCTCATTTCCGGAGACTGATATTCTCTGAATGTTCCCCAGTGTTACCTGGAGGGCCCTCATTTCCTGGCACTGATATTCTCTGAATGTTCCCCAGTGTTACCTGGAGGGCCCTCATTTCCTGAGACTGATATTCTCTGAATGTTCCCCAGTGTTACCTGGAGGGCCATCATTTCCAGAGACTGATATTCTCTGAATGTTCCCCAGTGTTACCTGGAGGGCCCTCATTTCCTGGGACTGATATTCTCTGAATGTTCCCCAGTGTTACCTGGAGGGCCCTCATTTCCTGGGACTGATATTCTCTGAATGTTCCCCAGTGTTACCTGGAGGACCCTCATTTCCTGGGACTGATATTCTCTGAATGTTCCCAGTGTTACCTGGAGGGCCCTCATTTCCTGAGACTGATATTCTCTGAATGTTCCCCAGTGTTACCTGGAGGGCCCTCATTTCCTGGCACTGATATTCTCTGAATGTCCCCAGTGTTACCTGGAGGGCCCTCATTTCCTGGGACTGATATTCTCTGAATGTTCCCCAGTGTTACCTGGAGGGCCCTCATTTCCTGGGACTGATATTCTCTGAATGTTCCCCAGTGTTACCTGGAGGGCCCTCATTTCCAGAGACTGATATTCTCTGAATGTTCCCCAGTGTTGCCTGGAGGGCCCTCATTTCCGGAGACTGATATTCCCTGAATGTTCCCCAGTGTTACCTGGAGGGCCCTCATTTCCGGAGACTGATATTCTCTGAATGTTCCCCAGTGTTACCTGGAGGACCCTCATTTCCTGGGACTGATATTCTCTGAATGTTCCCAGTGTTACCTGGAGGGCCCTCATTTCCTGAGACTGATATTCTCTGAATGTTCCCCAGTGTTACCTGGAGGGCCCTCATTTCCTGAGACTGATATTCTCTGAATGTTCCCCAGTGTTACCTGGAGGGCCCTCATTTCCTGAGACTGATATTCTCTGAATGTTCCCCAGTGTTACCTGGAGGGCACTCATTTCCTGGGACTGATATTCTCTGAATGTTCCCCAGTGTTACCTGGAGGGCCCTCATTTCCTGGGACTGATATTCTCTGAATGTTCCCCAGTGTTACCTGGAGGGCCCTCATTTCCTGGGACTGATATTCTCTGAATGTTCCCCAGTGTTACCTGGAGGGCCCTCATTTCCTGGGACTGATATTCTCTGAATGTTCCCCAGTGTTACCTGGAGGGCCCTCATTTCCTGGGACTGATATTCTCTGAATGTTCCCCAGTGTTACCTGGAGGGCCCTCATTTCCGGAGACTGATATTCTCTGAATGTTCCCCAGTGTTACCTGGAGGGCCCTCATTTCCTGAGACTGATATTCTCTGAATGTTCCCCAGTGTTACCTGGAGGGCCCTCATTTCCTGAGACTGATATTCTCTGAATGTTCCCCAGTGTTACCTGGAGGGCCCTCATTTCCAGAGACTGATATTCTCTGATTGTTCCCCAGTGTTACCTGGAGGGCCCTCATTTCCTGGGACTGATATTCTCTGAATGTTCCCCAGTGTTACCTGGAGGGCCCTCATTTCCTGGGACTGATATTCTCTGAATGTTCCCCAGTGTTACCTGGAGGACCCTCATTTCCTGGGACTGATATTCTCTGAATGTTCCCAGTGTTACCTGGAGGGCCCTCATTTCCTGAGACTGATATTCTCTGAATGTTCCCCAGTGTTACCTGGAGGGCCCTCATTTCCTGGCACTGATATTCTCTGAATGTTCCCCAGTGTTACCTGGAGGGCCCTCATTTCCTGGGACTGATATTCTCTGAATGTTCCCCAGTGTTACCTGGAGGGCCCTCATTTCCTGGGACTGATATTCTCTGAATGTTCCCCAGTGTTACCTGGAGGGCCCTCATTTCCTGGGACTGATATTCTCTGAATGTTCCCCAGTGTTACCTGGAGGGCCCTCATTTCCGGAGACTGATATTCCCTGAATGTTCCCCAGTGTTACCTGGAGGGCCCTCATTTCCGGAGACTGATATTCTCTGAATGTTCCCCAGTGTTACCTGGAGGACCCTCATTTCCTGGCACTGATATTCTCTGAATGTTCCCCAGTGTTACCTGGAGGGCCCTCATTTCCTGGCACTGATATTCTCTGAATGTTCCCCAGTGTTACCTGGAGGGCCCTCATTTCCGGAGACTGATATTCTCTGAATGTTCCCCAGTGTTACCTGGAGGACCCTCATTTCCGGAGACTGATATTCTCTGAATGTTCCCCAGTGTTACCTGGAGGGCCCTCATTTCCAGAGACTGATATTCTCTGAATGTTCCCCAGTGGTACCTGGAGGGCCCTCATTTCCGGAGACTGATATTCCCTGAATTTTCCCCAGTGTTACCTGGAGGGCCCTCATTTCCGGAGATTGATATTCTCTGAATGTTCCCCAGTGGTACCTGGAGGGCCCTCATTTCCTGAGACTGATATTCTCTGAATGTTCCCCAGTGTTACCTGGAGGACCCTCATTTCCGGAGACTGGTATTCTCTGAATGTTCCCCAGTGTTACCTGGAGGGCCCTCATTTCCTGGGACTGATATTCTCTGAATGTTCCCCAGTGTTACCTGGAGGGCCCTCATTTCCAGAGATTGATATTCTCTGAATGTTCCCCAGTGGTACCTGGAGGACCCTCATTTCCAGAGACTGATATTCTCTGAATGTTCCCCAGTGTTACCTGGAGGGCCCTCATTTCCGGAGACTGATATTCCCTGAATGTTCCCCAGTGTTACCTGGAGGGCCCTCATTTCCGGAGACTGATATTCTCTGAATGTTCCCCAGTGTTACCTGGAGGGCCCTCATTTCCGGAGATTGATATTCTCTGAATGTTCCCCAGTGTTACCTGGAGGGCCCTCATTTCCGGAGACTGATATTCTCTGAATGTTCCCCAGTGGTACCTGGAGGGCCCTCATTTCCTGGGACTGATATTCTCTGAATGTTCCCCAGTGTTACCTGGAGGGCCCTCATTTCCTGGCACTGATATTCTCTGAATGTTCCCCAGTGGTACCTGGAGGGCCCTCATTTCCTGGGACTGATATTCTCTGAATGTTCCCCAGTGTTACCTGGAGGGCCCTCATTTCCTGGCACTGATATTCTCTGAATGTTCCCCAGTGGTACCTGGAGGACCCTCATTTCCAGAGACTGATATTCTCTGAATGTTCCCCAGTGGTACCTGGAGGGCCCTCATTTCCTGGGACTGATATTCTCTGAATGTTCCCCAGTGTTACCTGGAGGGCCCTCATTTCCGGAGATTGATATTCTCTGAATGTTCCCCAGTGTTACCTGGAGGGCCCTCATTTCCGGAGACTGATATTCTCTGAATGTTCCCCAGTGGTACCTGGAGGGCCCTCATTTCCTGGGACTGATATTCTCTGAATGTTCCCCAGTGTTACCTGGAGGGCCCTCATTTCCTGGCACTGATATTCTCTGAATGTTCCCCAGTGGTACCTGGAGGGCCCTCATTTCCTGGGACTGATATTCTCTGAATGTTCCCCAGTGTTACCTGGAGGGCCCTCATTTCCTGGCACTGATATTCTCTGAATGTTCCCCAGTGGTACCTGGAGGACCCTCATTTCCAGAGACTGATATTCTCTGAATGTTCCCCAGTGTTACCTGGAGGGCCCTCATTTCCGGAGACTGATATTCCCTGAATGTTCCCCAGTGTTACCTGGAGGGCCCTCATTTCCGGAGACTGATATTCTCTGAATGTTCCCCAGTGGTACCTGGAGGGCCCTCATTTCCGGAGACTGATATTCCCTGAATTTTCCCCAGTGTTACCTGGAGGGCCCTCATTTCCGGAGATTGATATTCTCTGAATGTTCCCCAGTGGTACCTGGAGGGCCCTCATTTCCTGAGACTGATATTCTCTGAATGTTCCCCAGTGTTACCTGGAGGACCCTCATTTCCGGAGACTGGTATTCTCTGAATGTTCCCCAGTGTTACCTGGAGGACCCTCATTTCCAGAGACTGATATTCTCTGAATGTTCCCCAGTGTTACCTGGAGGGCCCTCATTTCCTGGGACTGATATTCTCTGAATGTTCCCCAGTGTTACCTGGAGGGCCCTCATTTCCAGAGATTGATATTCTCTGAATGTTCCCCAGTGGTACCTGGAGGACCCTCATTTCCAGAGACTGATATTCTCTGAATGTTCCCCAGTGTTACCTGGAGGGCCCTCATTTCCGGAGACTGATATTCCCTGAATGTTCCCCAGTGTTACCTGGAGGGCCCTCATTTCCGGAGACTGATATTCTCTGAATGTTCCCCAGTGTTACCTGGAGGGCCCTCATTTCCGGAGATTGATATTCTCTGAATGTTCCCCAGTGTTACCTGGAGGGCCCTCATTTCCGGAGACTGATATTCTCTGAATGTTCCCCAGTGGTACCTGGAGGGCCCTCATTTCCTGGGACTGATATTCTCTGAATGTTCCCCAGTGTTACCTGGAGGGCCCTCATTTCCTGGCACTGATATTCTCTGAATGTTCCCCAGTGTTACCTGGAGGGCCCTCATTTCCGGAGACTGATATTCTCTGAATGTTCCCCAGTGTTACCTGGAGGGCCCTCATTTCCTGGCACTGATATTCTCTGAATGTTCCCCAGTGTTACCTGGAGGGCCCTCATTTCCTGGGACTGATATTCTCTGAATGTTCCCCAGTGTTACCTGGAGGGCCCTCATTTCCGGAGACTGATATTCTCTGAATGTTCCCCAGTGTTACCTGGAGGACCCTCATTTCCTGGCACTGATGTTCTCTGAATGTTCCCCAGTGTTACCTGGAGGGCCCTCATTTCCTGGCACTGATATTCTCTGAATGTTCCCCAGTGTTACCTGGAGGGCCCTCATTTCCTGGGACTGATATTCTCTGAATGTTCCCCAGTGTTACCTGGAGGGCCCTCATTTCCGGAGACTGATATTCTCTGAATGTTCCCCAGTGTTACCTGGAGGACCCTCATTTCCTGGCACTGATGTTCTCTGAATGTTCCCCAGTGTTACCTGGAGGGCCCTCATTTCCTGGCACTGATATTCTCTGAATGTTCCCCAGTGTTACCTGGAGGGCCCTCATTTCCAGAGACTGATATTCTCTGAATGTTCCCCAGTGTTACCTGGAGGGCCCTCATTTCCAGAGACTGATATTCTCTGAATGTTCCCCAGTATTACCTGGAGGGCCCTCATTTCCGGAGACTGATATTCTCTGAATGTTCCCCAATGTTACCTGGAGGGCCCTCATTTCCGGAGATTGTTATTCTCTGAATGTTCCCCCAGTGTTACCTGGAGGGCCCTCATTTCCTGGCACTGATATTCTCTGAATGTTCCCCAGTGTTACCTGGAGGGCCCTCATTTCCGGAGATTGATATTCTCTGAATGTTCCCAAGTGTTACCTGGAGGGCCCTCATTTCCTGGCACTGATATTCTCTGAATGTTCCCCAGTGTTACCTGGAGGGCCCTCATTTCCGGAGACTGATATTCTCTGAATGTTCCCCAGTGTTACCTGGAGGACCCTCATTTCCTGGCACTGATATTCTCTGAATGTTCCCCAGTGTTACCTGGAGGGCCCTCATTTCCTGGCACTGATATTCTCTGAATGTTCCCCAGTGTTACCTGGAGGGCCCTCATTTCCGGAGACTGATATTCTCTGAATGTTCCCCAGTGTTACCTGGAGGACCCTCATTTCCGGAGACTGATATTCTCTGAATGTTCCCCAGTGTTACCTGGAGGGCCCTCATTTCCAGAGACTGATATTCTCTGAATGTTCCCCAGTGATACCTGGAGGGCCCTCATTTCCGGAGACTGATATTCCCTGAATTTTCCCCAGTGTTACCTGGAGGGCCCTCATTTCCGGAGATTGATATTCTCTGAATGTTCCCCAGTGGTACCTGGAGGGCCCTCATTTCCTGAGACTGATATTCTCTGAATGTTCCCCAGTGTTACCTGGAGGACCCTCATTTCCGGAGATTGATATTCTCTGAATGTTCCCCAGTGGTACCTGGAGGACCCTCATTTCCAGAGACTGATATTCTCTGAATGTTCCCCAGTGTTACCTGGAGGGCCCTCATTTCCGGAGACTGATATTCCATGAATGTTCCCCAGTGTTACCTGGAGGGCCCTCATTTCCGGAGACTGATATTCTCTGAATGTTCCCCAATGTTACCTGGAGGGCCCTCATTTCCGGAGATTGTTATTCTCTGAATGTTCCCCCAGTGTTACCTGGAGGGCCCTCATTTCCTGGCACTGATATTCTCTGAATGTTCCCCAGTGTTACCTGGAGGGCCCTCATTTCCGGAGATTGATATCCTCTGAATGTTCCCCAGTGTTACCTGGAGGGCCCTCATTTCCGGAGATTGATATTCTCTGAATGTTCCCAAGTGTTACCTGGAGGGCCCTCATTTCCTGGCACTGATATTCTCTGAATGTTCCCAGTGTTACCTGGAGGGCCCTCATTTCCGGAGACTGATATTCTCTGAATGTTCCCCAGTGTTACCTGGAGGACCCTCATTTCCTGGCACTGATATTCTCTGAATGTTCCCCAGTGTTACCTGGAGGGCCCTCATTTCCTGGCACTGATATTCTCTGAATGTTCCCCAGTGTTACCTGGAGGGCCCTCATTTCCGGAGACTGATATTCTCTGAATGTTCCCCAGTGTTACCTGGAGGACCCTCATTTCCGGAGACTGATATTCTCTGAATGTTCCCCAGTGTTACCTGGAGGGCCCTCATTTCCAGAGACTGATATTCTCTGAATGTTCCCCAGTGGTACCTGGAGGGCCCTCATTTCCGGAGACTGATATTCCCTGAATTTTCCCCAGTGTTACCTGGAGGGCCCTCATTTCCGGAGATTGATATTCTCTGAATGTTCCCCAGTGGTACCTGGAGGGCCCTCATTTCCTGAGACTGATATTCTCTGAATGTTCCCCAGTGTTACCTGGAGGACCCTCATTTCCGGAGACTGGTATTCTCTGAATGTTCCCCAGTGTTACCTGGAGGGCCCTCATTTCCTGGGACTGATATTCTCTGAATGTTCCCCAGTGTTACCTGGAGGGCCCTCATTTCCAGAGACTGATATTCTCTGAATGTTACCCAGTGTTACCTGGAGGGCCCTCATTTCCTGGGACTGATATTCTCTGAATGTTCCCCAGTGTTACCTGGAGGGCCCTCATTTCCAGAGATTGATATTCTCTGAATGTTCCCCAGTGGTACCTGGAGGACCCTCATTTCCAGAGACTGATATTCTCTGAATGTTCCCCAGTGTTACCTGGAGGGCCCTCATTTCCGGAGACTGATATTCCATGAATGTTCCCCAGTGTTACCTGGAGGGCCCTCATTTCCGGAGACTGATATTCTCTGAATGTTCCCCAGTGTTACCTGGAGGGCCCTCATTTCCTGGGACTGATATTCTCTGAATGTTCCCCAGTGTTACCTGGAGGGCCCTCATTTCCAGAGACTGATATTCTCTGAATGTTACCCAGTGTTACCTGGAGGGCCCTCATTTCCTGGGACTGATATTCTCTGAATGTTCCCCAGTGTTACCTGGAGGGCCCTCATTTCCAGAGATTGATATTCTCTGAATGTTCCCCAGTGGTACCTGGAGGACCCTCATTTCCAGAGACTGATATTCTCTGAATGTTCCCCAGTGTTACCTGGAGGGCCCTCATTTCCGGAGACTGATATTCCATGAATGTTCCCCAGTGTTACCTGGAGGGCCCTCATTTCCGGAGACTGATATTCTCTGAATGTTCCCCAGTGTTACCTGGAGGGCCCTCATTTCCGGAGACTGATATTCTCTGAATGTTCCCCAGTGTTACCTGGAGGGCCCTCATTTCCAGAGACTGATATTCTCTGAATGTTCCCCAGTGTTACCTGGAGAGCCCTCATTTCCGGAGACTGATATTCTCTGAATGTTCCCCAATGTTACCTGGAGGGCCCTCATTTCCGGAGATTGTTATTCTCTGAATGTTCCCCCAGTGTTACCTGGAGGGCCCTCATTTCCTGGCACTGATATTCTCTGAATGTTCCCCAGTGTTACCTGGAGGGCCCTCATTTCCGGAGATTGATATCCTCTGAATGTTCCCCAGTGTTACCTGGAGGGCCCTCATTTCTGGAGATTGATATTCTCTGAATGTTCCCAAGTGTTACCTGGAGGGCCCTCATTTCCTGGCACTGATATTCTCTGAATGTTCCCAGTGTTACCTGGAGGGCCCTCATTTCCAGAGACTGATATTCTCTGAATGTTCCCCAGTGTTACCTGGAGGGCCCTCATTTCCTGGCACTGATATTCTCTGAATGTTCCCCAGTGTTACCTGGAGGGCCCTCATTTCCGGAGACTGATATTCTCTGAATGTTCCCCAGTGTTACCTGGAGGGCCCTCATTTCCTGGGACTGATATTCTCTGAATGTTCCCCAGTGTTACCTGGAGGGCCCTCATTTCCAGAGACTGATATTCTCTGAATGTTCCCCAGTGTTACCTGGAGGGCCCTCATTTCCTGGCACTGATATTCTCTGAATGTTCCCCAGTGTTACCTGGAGGGCCCTCATTTCCGGAGATTGATATTCTCTGAATGTTCCCCAGTGTTACCTGGAGGTCCCTCATTTCCAGAGACTGATATTCTCTGAATGTTCCCCAGTGTTACCTGGAGGGCCCTCATTTCCAGAGACTGATATTCTCTGAATGTTCCCAGTGTTACCTGGAGGGCCCTCATTTCCAGAGACTGATATTCTCTGAATGTTCCCCAGTGTTACCTGGAGGGCCCTCATTTCCTGGGACTGATATTCTCTGAATGTTCCCCAGTGTTACCTGGAGGACCCTCATTTCCAGAGATTGATAATCTCTGAATGTTCCCCAGTGTTACCTGGAGGGCCCTCATTTCCGGAGATTGGTATTCTCTGAATGTTCCCCAGTGTTACCTGGAGGGCCCTCATTTCCGGAGACTGATATTCTCTGAATGTTCCCCAGTGTTACCTGGAGGGCCCTCATTTCCTGGGACTGATATTCTCTGAATGTTCCCCAGTGTTACCTGGAGGGCCCTCATTTCCGGAGACTGATATTCCCTCAATGTTCCCCAGTGTTACCTGGAGGGCCCTCATTTCCTGGGACTGATATTCTCTGAATGTTCCCAGTGTTACCTGGAGGACCCTCATTTCCTGGCACTGATATTCCCTGAATGTTCCCCAGTGTTACCTGGAGGGCCCTCATTTCCTGGCACTGATATTCTCTGAATGTTCCCCAGTGTTACCTGGAGGGCCCTCATTTCCTGGCACTGATATTCTCTGAATGTTCCCCAGTGTTACCTGGAGGGCCCTCATTTCCGGAGACTGATATTCTCTGAATGTTCCCCAGTGTTACCTGGAGGACCCTCATTTCCTGGGACTGATATTCTCTGAATGTTCCCCAGTGTTACCTGGAGGGCCCTCATTTCCGGAGACTGATATTCTCTGAATGTTCCCCAGTGTTACCTGGAGGACCCTCATTTCCTGGGACTGATATTCTCTGAATGTTCCCCAGTGTTACCTGGAGGGCCCTCATTTCCTGGCACTGATATTCTCTGAATGTTCCCCAGTGTTACCTGGAGGGCCCTCATTTCCAGAGACTGATATTCTCTGAATGTTCCCCAGTGTTACCTGGAGGGCCCTCATTTCCTGAGACTGATATTCTCTGAATGTTCCCCAGTGTTACCTGGAGGGCCCTCATTTCCGGAGATTGTTATTCTCTGAATGTTCCCCAGTGTTACCTGGAGGGCCCTCATTTCCAGAGACTGATATTCTCTGAATGTTCCCCTGTGTTACCTGGAGGGCCCTCATTTCCGGAGATTGATATTCTCTGAATGTTCCCCAGTGTTACCTGGAGGGCCCTCATTTCCAGAGATTGATATTCTCTGAATGTTCCCCAGTGTTACCTGGAGGGCCCTCATTTCCTGGGACTGATATTCCCTGAATGTTCCCCAGTGTTACCTGGAGGGCCCTCATTTCCAGAGACTGATATTCTCTGAATGTTCCCCAGTGTTACCTGGAGGGCCCTCATTTCCTGAGACTGATATTCTCTGAATGTTCCCCAGTGTTACCTGGAGGGCCCTCATTTCCAGAGATTGATATTCTCTGAATGTTCCCCAGTGTTACCTGGAGGGCCCTCATTTCCTGGGACTGTTATTCTCTGAATGTTCCCCAGTGTTACCTGGAGGGCCCTCATTTCCAGAGACTGATATTCTCTGAATGTTCCCCAGTGTTACCTGGAGGGCCCTCATTTCCGGAGATTGATATTCTCTGAATGTTCCCCAGTGTTACCTGGAGGGCCCTCATTTCCAGAGACTGATATTCTCTGAATGTTCCCCAGTGTTACCTGGAGGGCCCTCATTTCCGGAGACTGATATTCTCTGAATGTTCCCCTGTGTTACCTGGAGGGCCCTCATTTCCTGGCACTGATATTCTCTGAATGTTCCCCAGTGTTACCTGGAGGGCCCTCATTTCCAGAGATTGATATTCTCTGAATATTCCCCAGTGTTACCTGGAGGGCCCTCATTTCCTGGCACTGATATTCTCTGAATGTTCCCCAGTGTTACCTGGAGGGCCCTCATTTCCAGAGATTGATATTCTCTGAATATTCCCCAGTATTACCTGGAGGGCCCTCATTTCCGGAGACTGATATTCTCTGAATGTTCCCCAGTGTTACCTGGAGGGCCCTCATTTCCAGAGATTGATATTCTCTGAATATTCCCCAGTGTTACCTGGAGGGCCCTCATTTCCGGAGATTGATATTCTCTGAATGTTCCCAGTGTTACCTGGAGGGCCCTCATTTCCAGAGATTGATATTCTCTGAATATTCCCCAGTGTTACCTGGAGGGCCCTCATTTCCGGAGACTGATATTCTCTGAATGTTCCCCAGTGTTACCTGGAGGGCCCTCATTTCCTGGGACTGATATTCTCTGAATGTTCCCCAGTGTTACCTGGAGGGCCCTCATTTCCAGAGACTGATATTCTCTGAATGTTCCCCAGTGTTACCTGGAGGACCCTCATTTCCGGAGATTGATATTCTCTGAATGTTCCCCAGTGTTACCTGGAGGGCCCTCATTTCCAGAGACTGATATTCTCTGAATGTTCCCCAGTGTTACCTGGAGGGCCCTCATTTCCGGAGACTGATATTCTCTGAATGTTCCCCTGTGTTACCTGGAGGGCCCTCATTTCCGGAGATTGATATTCTCTGAATGTTCCCAGTGTTACCTGGAGGGCCCTCATTTCCAGAGACTGATATTCTCTGAATGTTCCCCAGTGTTACCTGGAGGTCCCTCATTTCCGGAGATTGTTATTCTCTGAATGTTCCCCAGTGTTACCTGGAGGGCCCTCATTTCCTGGCACTGATATTCTCTGAATGTTCCCCAGTGTTACCTGGAGGGCCCTCATTTCCGGAGATTGATATCCTCTGAATGTTCCCCAGTGTTACCTGGAGGGCCCTCATTTCCGGAGATTGATATTCTCTGAATGTTCCCAAGTGTTACCTGGAGGGCCCTCATTTCCTGGCACTGATATTCTCTGAATGTTCCCAGTGTTACCTGGAGGGCCCTCATTTCCGGAGACTGATATTCTCTGAATGTTCCCCAGTGTTACCTGGAGGACCCTCATTTCCTGGCACTGATATTCTCTGAATGTTCCCCAGTGTTACCTGGAGGGCCCTCATTTCCTGGCACTGATATTCTCTGAATGTTCCCCAGTGTTACCTGGAGGGCCCTCATTTCCGGAGACTGATATTCTCTGAATGTTCCCCAGTGTTACCTGGAGGACCCTCATTTCCGGAGACTGATATTCTCTGAATGTTCCCCAGTGTTACCTGGAGGGCCCTCATTTCCAGAGACTGATATTCTCTGAATGTTCCCCAGTGGTACCTGGAGGGCCCTCATTTCCGGAGACTGATATTCCCTGAATTTTCCCCAGTGTTACCTGGAGGGCCCTCATTTCCGGAGATTGATATTCTCTGAATGTTCCCCAGTGGTACCTGGAGGGCCCTCATTTCCTGAGACTGATATTCTCTGAATGTTCCCCAGTGTTACCTGGAGGACCCTCATTTCCGGAGACTGGTATTCTCTGAATGTTCCCCAGTGTTACCTGGAGGGCCCTCATTTCCTGGGACTGATATTCTCTGAATGTTCCCCAGTGTTACCTGGAGGGCCCTCATTTCCAGAGATTGGTATTCTCTGAATGTTCCCCAGTGTTACCTGGAGGGCCCTCATTTCCAGAGACTGATATTCTCTGAATGTTACCCAGTGTTACCTGGAGGGCCCTCATTTCCTGGGACTGATATTCTCTGAATGTTCCCCAGTGTTACCTGGAGGGCCCTCATTTCCAGAGATTGATATTCTCTGAATGTTCCCCAGTGGTACCTGGAGGACCCTCATTTCCAGAGACTGATATTCTCTGAATGTTCCCCAGTGTTACCTGGAGGGCCCTCATTTCCGGAGACTGATATTCCATGAATGTTCCCCAGTGTTACCTGGAGGGCCCTCATTTCCGGAGACTGATATTCTCTGAATGTTCCCCAGTGTTACCTGGAGGGCCCTCATTTCCGGAGACTGATATTCTCTGAATGTTCCCCAGTGTTACCTGGAGGGCCCTCATTTCCAGAGACTGATATTCTCTGAATGTTCCCCAGTGTTACCTGGAGAGCCCTCATTTCCGGAGACTGATATTCTCTGAATGTTCCCCAATGTTACCTGGAGGGCCCTCATTTCCGGAGATTGTTATTCTCTGAATGTTCCCCCAGTGTTACCTGGAGGGCCCTCATTTCCTGGCACTGATATTCTCTGAATGTTCCCCAGTGTTACCTGGAGGGCCCTCATTTCCGGAGATTGATATCCTCTGAATGTTCCCCAGTGTTACCTGGAGGGCCCTCATTTCCGGAGATTGATATTCTCTGAATGTTCCCAAGTGTTACCTGGAGGGCCCTCATTTCCTGGCACTGATATTCTCTGAATGTTCCCAGTGTTACCTGGAGGGCCCTCATTTCCAGAGACTGATATTCTCTGAATGTTCCCCAGTGTTACCTGGAGGGCCCTCATTTCCTGGCACTGATATTCTCTGAATGTTCCCCAGTGTTACCTGGAGGGCCCTCATTTCCGGAGACTGATATTCTCTGAATGTTCCCCAGTGTTACCTGGAGGGCCCTCATTTCCTGGGACTGATATTCTCTGAATGTTCCCCAGTGTTACCTGGAGGGCCCTCATTTCCAGAGACTGATATTCTCTGAATGTTCCCCAGTGTTACCTGGAGGGCCCTCATTTCCTGGCACTGATATTCTCTGAATGTTCCCCAGTGTTACCTGGAGGGCCCTCATTTCCGGAGATTGATATTCTCTGAATGTTCCCCAGTGTTACCTGGAGGGCCCTCATTTCCAGAGACTGATATTCTCTGAATGTTCCCCAGTGTTACCTGGAGGGCCCTCATTTCCAGAGACTGATATTCTCTGAATGTTCCCAGTGTTACCTGGAGGGCCCTCATTTCCAGAGACTGATATTCTCTGAATGTTCCCCAGTGCTACCTGGAGGGCCCTCATTTCCTGGGACTGATATTCTCTGAATGTTCCCCAGTGTTACCTGGAGGACCCTCATTTCCGGAGACTGATATTCTCAGAATGTTCCCCAGTGTTACCTGGAGGGCCCTCATTTCCAGAGATTGATAATCTCTGAATGTTCCCCAGTGTTACCTGGAGGGCCCTCATTTCCGGAGATTGGTATTCTCTGAATGTTCCCCAGTGTTACCTGGAGGGCCCTCATTTCCGGAGACTGATATTCTCTGAATGTTCCCCAGTGTTACCTGGAGGGCCCTCATTTCCTGGGACTGATATTCTCTGAATGTTCCCCAGTGTTACCTGGAGGGCCCTCATTTCCGGAGACTGATATTCCCTCAATGTTCCCCAGTGTTACCTGGAGGGCCCTCATTTCCTGGGACTGATATTCTCTGAATGTTCCCAGTGTTACCTGGAGGACCCTCATTTCCTGGCACTGATATTCCCTGAATGTTCCCCAGTGTTACCTGGAGGGCTTTCATTTCCTGGCACTGATATTCTCTGAATGTTCCCCAGTGTTACCTGGAGGGCCCTCATTTCCTGGCACTGATATTCTCTGAATGTTCCCCAGTGTTACCTGGAGGGCCCTCATTTCCGGAGACTGATATTCTCTGAATGTTCCCCAGTGTTACCTGGAGGACCCTCATTTCCTGGGACTGATATTCTCTGAATGTTCCCCAGTGTTACCTGGAGGGCCCTCATTTCCTGAGACTGATATTCTCTGAATGTTCCCCAGTGTTACCTGGAGGACCCTCATTTCCTGGGACTGATATTCTCTGAATGTTCCCCAGTGTTACCTGGAGGGCCCTCATTTCCTGGCACTGATATTCTCTGAATGTTCCCCAGTGTTACCTGGAGGGCCCTCATTTCCAGAGACTGATATTCTCTGAATGTTCCCCAGTGTTACCTGGAGGGCCCTCATTTCCTGAGACTGATATTCTCTGAATGTTCCCCAGTGTTACCTGGAGGGCCCTCATTTCCGGAGATTGTTATTCTCTGAATGTTCCCCAGTGTTACCTGGAGGGCCCTCATTTCCAGAGACTGATATTCTCTGAATGTTCCCCTGTGTTACCTGGAGGGCCCTCATTTCCGGAGATTGATATTCTCTGAATGTTCCCCAGTGTTACCTGGAGGGCCCTCATTTCCAGAGATTGATATTCTCTGAATGTTCCCCAGTGTTACCTGGAGGGCCCTCATTTCCTGGGACTGATATTCCCTGAATGTTCCCCAGTGTTACCTGGAGGGCCCTCATTTCCAGAGACTGATATTCTCTGAATGTTCCCCAGTGTTACCTGGAGGGCCCTCATTTCCTGAGACTGATATTCTCTGAATGTTCCCCAGTGTTACCTGGAGGGCCCTCATTTCCAGAGATTGATATTCTCTGAATGTTCCCCAGTGTTACCTGGAGGGCCCTCATTTCCAGAGATTGATATTCTCTGAATGTTCCCCAGTGTTACCTGGAGGACCCTCATTTCCTGGCACTGATATTCTCTGAATGTTCCCCAGTGTTACCTGGAGGACCCTCATTTCCTGGGACTGTTATTCTCTGAATGTTCCCCAGTGTTACCTGGAGGGCCCTCATTTCCAGAGACTGATATTCTCTGAATGTTCCCCAGTGTTACCTGGAGGGCCCTCATTTCCGGAGATTGATATTCTCTGAATGTTCCCCAGTGTTACCTGGAGGGCCCTCATTTCCAGAGACTGATATTCTCTGAATGTTCCCCAGTGTTACCTGGAGGGCCCTCATTTCCGGAGACTGATATTCTCTGAATGTTCCCCTGTGTTACCTGGAGGGCCCTCATTTCCTGGCACTGATATTCTCTGAATGTTCCCCAGTGTTACCTGGAGGGCCCTCATTTCCAGAGATTGATATTCTCTGAATATTCCCCAGTGTTACCTGGAGGGCCCTCATTTCCTGGCACTGATATTCTCTGAATGTTCCCCAGTGTTACCTGGAGGGCCCTCATTTCCAGAGATTGATATTCTCTGAATATTCCCCAGTATTACCTGGAGGGCCCTCATTTCCGGAGACTGATATTCTCTGAATGTTCCCCAGTGTTACCTGGAGGGCCCTCATTTCCAGAGATTGATATTCTCTGAATATTCCCCAGTGTTACCTGGAGGGCCCTCATTTCCGGAGATTGATATTCTCTGAATGTTCCCAGTGTTACCTGGAGGGCCCTCATTTCCAGAGATTGATATTCTCTGAATATTCCCCAGTGTTACCTGGAGGGCCCTCATTTCCGGAGACTGATATTCTCTGAATGTTCCCCAGTGTTACCTGGAGGGCCCTCATTTCCTGGGACTGATATTCTCTGAATGTTCCCCAGTGTTACCTGGAGGGCCCTCATTTCCAGAGACTGATATTCTCTGAATGTTCCCCAGTGTTACCTGGAGGACCCTCATTTCCGGAGATTGATATTCTCTGAATGTTCCCCAGTGTTACCTGGAGGGCCCTCATTTCCAGAGACTGATATTCTCTGAATGTTCCCCAGTGTTACCTGGAGGGCCCTCATTTCCGGAGACTGATATTCTCTGAATGTTCCCCTGTGTTACCTGGAGGGCCCTCATTTCCGGAGATTGATATTCTCTGAATGTTCCCAGTGTTACCTGGAGGGCCCTCATTTCCAGAGACTGATATTCTCTGAATGTTCCCCAGTGTTACCTGGAGGTCCCTCATTTCCGGAGATTGTTATTCTCTGAATGTTCCCCAGTGTTACCTGGAGGACCCTCATTTCCGGAGATTGATATTCTCTGAATGTTCCCCAGTGTTACCTGGACGGCCCTCATTTCCAGAGACTGATATTCTCTGAATGTTCCCCAGTGTTACCTGGAGGGCCCTCATTTCCAGAGACTGATATTCTCTGAATGTTCCCCAGTGTTACCTGGAGGGCCCTCATTTCCGGAGATTGATATTCTCTGAATGTTCCCCAGTGTTACCTGGACGGCCCTCATTTCCAGAGACTGATATTCTCTGAATGTTCCCCAGTGTTACCTGGAGGGCCCTCATTTCCAGAGACTGATATTCTCTGAATGTTCCCCAGTGTTACCTGGAGGGCCCTCATTTCCGGAGATTGATATTCTCTGAATGTTCCCCAGTGTTACCTGGACGGCCCTCATTTCCAGAGACTGATATTCTCTGAATGTTCCCCAGTGTTACCTGGAGGGCCCTCATTTCCGGAGACTGATATTCTCTGAATGTTCCCCTGTGTTACCTGGAGGGCCCTCATTTCCGGAGATTGATATTCTCTGAATGTTCCCAGTGTTACCTGGAGGGCCCTCATTTCCAGAGACTGATATTCTCTGAATGTTCCCCAGTGTTACCTGGAGGGCCCTCATTTCCGGAGACTGATATTCTCTGAATGTTCCCCAGTGTTACCTGGAGGGCCCTCATTTCCGGAGATTGATATTCTCTGAATGTTCCCCAGTGTTACCTGGAGGGCCCTCATTTCCAGAGATTGATATTCTCTGAATGTTCCCCAGTGTTACCTGGAGGGCCCTCATTTCCTGGGACTGATATTCTCTGAATGTTCCCCAGTGTTACCTGGAGGGCCCTCATTTCCAGAGACTGATATTCTCTGAATGTTCCCCAGTGTTACCTGGAGGACCCTCATTTCCGGAGATTGATATTCTCTGAATGTTCCCCAGTGTTACCTGGAGGGCCCTCATTTCCAGAGACTGATATTCTCTGAATGTTCCCCAGTGTTACCTGGAGGGCCCTCATTTCCGGAGACTGATATTCTCTGAATGTTCCCCTGTGTTACCTGGAGGGCCCTCATTTCCGGAGATTGATATTCTCTGAATGTTCCCAGTGTTACCTGGAGGGCCCTCATTTCCAGAGATTGATATTCTCTGAATGTTCCCCAGTGTTACCTGGAGGGCCCTCATTTCCGGAGACTGATATTCTCTGAATGTTCCCCAGTGTTACCTGGAGGGCCCTCATTTCCTGGCACTGATATTCTCTGAATGTTCCCCAGTGTTACCTGGAGGGCCCTCATTTCCGGAGACTGATATTCTCTGAATGTTCCCCAGTGTTACCTGGAGGACCCTCATTTCCAGAGACTGATATTCTCTGAATGTTCCCCAGTGTTACCTGGAGGGCCCTCATTTCCTGGGACTGATATTCTCTGAATGTTCCCCAGTGTTACCTGGAGGACCCTCATTTCCAGAGACTGATATTCTCTGAATGTTCCCCAGTGTTACCTGGAGGACCCTCATTTCCGGAGACTGATATTCTCTGAATGTTCCCCAGTGTTACCTGGAGGGCCCTCATTTCCGGAGACTGATATTCTCTGAATGTTCCCCAGTGTTACCTGGAGGACCCTCATTTCCGGAGACTGATATTCTCTGAATGTTCCCCAGTGTTACCTGGAGGGCCCTCATTTCCAGAGACTGATATTCTCTGAATGTTCCCCAGTGTTACCTGGAGGGCCCTCATTTCCGGAGATTGTTATTCTCTGAATGTTCCCCAGTGTTACCTGGAGGGCCCTCATTTCCAGAGATTGATATTCTCTGAATGTTCCCCAGTGTTACCTGGAGGGCCCTCATTTCCAGAGACTGATATTCTCTGAATGTTCCCCAGTGTTACCTGGAGGGCCCTCATTTCCAGAGACTGATATTCTCTGAATGTTCCCCAGTGTTACCTGGAGGGCCCTCATTTCCAGAGATTGATATTCTCTGAATGTTCCCCAGTGTTACCTGGAGGACCCTCATTTCCGGAGATTGATATTCTCTGAATATTCCCCAGTGTTACCTGGAGGGCCCTCATTTCCGGAGATTGATATTCTCTGAATGTTCCCCAGTGTTACCTGGAGGGCCCTCATTTCCGGAGATTGATATTCTCTGAATGTTCCCCAGTGTTACCTGGAGGGCCCTCATTTCCTGGGACTGATATTCCCTGAATGTTCCCCAGTGTTACCTGGAGGGCCCTCATTTCCGGAGACTGATATTCTCTGAATGTTCCCCAGTGTTACCTGGAGGGCCCTCATTTCCAGAGATTGATAATCTCTGAATGTTTCCCAGTGTTACCTGGAGGGCCCTCATTTCCGGAGATTGATATTCTCTGAATGTTCCCCAGTGTTACCTGGAGGGCCCTCATTTCCAGAGACTGATATTCTCTGAATGTTCCCAGTGTTACCTGGAGGGCCCTCATTTCCTGGGACTGATATTCTCTGAATGTTCCCCAGTGTTACCTGGAGGGCCCTCATTTCCGGAGATTGATATTCTCTGAATGTTCCCCAGTGTTACCTGGAGGGCCCTCATTTCCTGGGACTGATATTCTCTGAATGTTCCCCAGTGTTACCTGGAGGACCCTCATTTCCGGAGACTGATATTCTCTGAATGTTCCCCAGTGTTACCTGGAGGGCCCTCATTTCCTGGGACTGATATTCTCTGAATGTTCCCTGGTGTTACCTGGAGGGCCCTCATTTCCAGAGATTGATATTCTCTGAATGTTCCCCAGTGTTACCTGGAGGGCCCTCATTTTCTGGGACTGATATTCTCTGAATGTTCCCCAGTGTTACCTGGAGGGCCCTCATTTCCTGGGACTGATATTCTCTGAATGTTCCCCAGTGTTACCTGGAGGACCCTCATTTCCGGAGACTGATATTCTCTGAATGTTCCCCAGTGTTACCTGGAGGGCCCTCATTTCCGGAGACTGATATTCTCTGAATGTTCCCCAGTGTTACCTGGAGGGCCCTCATTTCCGGAGACTGATATTCTCTGAATGTTCCCCAGTGTTACCTGGAGGGCCCTCATTTCCGGAGATTGTTATTCTCTGAATGTTCCCCAGTGTTACCTGGAGGACCCTCATTTCCAGAGACTGATATTCTCTGAATGTTCCCCAGTGTTACCTGGAGGACCCTCATTTCCGGAGATTGATATTCTCTGAATGTTCCCCAGTGTTACCTGGAGGGCCCTCATTTCCGGAGACTGATATTCTCTGAATGTTCCCCAGTGTTACCTGGAGGGCCCTCATTTCCGGAGATTGTTATTCTCTGAATGTTCCCCAGTGTTACCTGGAGGGCCCTCATTTCCGGAGATTGGTATTCTCTGAATGTTCCCCGGTGTTACCTGGAGGACCCTCATTTCCGGAGACTGATATTCTCTGAATGTTCCCTGGTGTTACCTGGAGGGCCCTCATTTCCAGAGATTGATATTCTCTGAATGTTCCCCAGTGTTACCTGGAGGGCCCTCATTTTCTGGGACTGATATTCTCTGAATGTTCCCCAGTGTTACCTGGAGGGCCCTCATTTCCGGAGACTGATATTCTCTGAATGTTCCCTGGTGTTACCTGGAGGGCCCTCATTTCCAGAGATTGATATTCTCTGAATGTTCCCCAGTGTTACCTGGAGGGCCCTCATTTTCTGGGACTGATATTCTCTGAATGTTCCCCAGTGTTACCTGGAGGGCCCTCATTTCCAGAGACTGATATTCTCTGAATGTTCCCTGGTGTTACCTGGAGGGCCCTCATTTCCAGAGATTGATATTCTCTGAATGTTCCCCAGTGTTACCTGGAGGGCCCTCATTTTCTGGGACTGATATTCTCTGAATGTTCCCCAGTGTTACCTGGAGGGCCCTCATTTCCGGAGACTGATATTCTCTGAATGTTCCCCAGTGTTACCTGGAGGGCCCTCATTTCCGGAGATTGTTATTCTCTGAATGTTCCCCAGTGTTACCTGGAGGACCCTAATTTCCAGAGACTGATATTCTCTGAATGTTCCCCAGTGTTACCTGGAGGACCCTCATTTCCGGAGATTGATATTCTCTGAATGTTCCCCAGTGTTACCTGGAGGGCCCTCAATTCCGGAGCTGATATTCTCTGAATGTTCCCCAGTGTTACCTGGAGGGCCCTCATTTCCGGAGATTGTTATTCTCTGAATGTTCCCCAGTGTTACCTGGAGGGCCCTCATTTCCGGAGATTGGTATTCTCTGAATGTTCCCCAGTGTTACCTGGAGGGCCCTCATTTCCTGGGACTGATATTCTCTGAATGTTCCCCAGTGTTACCTGGAGGGCCCTCATTTCCTGGCACTGATATTCTCTGAATGTTCCCCAGTGTTACCTGGAGGGCCCTAATTTCCTGGGACTGATATTCTCTGAATGTTCCCCAGTGTTACCTGGAGGACCCTCATTTCCTGGGACTGATATTCTCTGAATGTTCCCCAGTGTTACCTGGAGGGCCCTCATTTCCTGGCACTGATATTCTCTGAATGTTCCCCAGTGTTACCTGGAGGGCCCTAATTTCCTGGGACTGATATTCTCTGAATGTTCCCCAGTGTTACCTGGAGGGCCCTCATTTCCGGAGATTGATATTCTCTGAATGTTCCCCAGTGTTACCTGGAGGGCCCTCATTTCCAGAGACTGATATTCTCTGAATGTTCCCCAGTGTTACCTGGAGGACCCTCATTTCCGGAGATTGATATTCTCTGAATGTTCCCCAGTGTTACCTGGAGGACCCTCATTTCCGGAGATTGATATTCTCTGAATGTTCCCCAGTGTTACCTGGAGGACCCTCATTTCCGGAGACTAATATTCTCTGAATGTTCCCAGTGTTACCTGGAGGGCCCTCATTTCCGGAGACTGATATTCTCTGAATGTTCCCCAGTATTACCTGGAGGACCCTCATTTCCGGAGATTGGTATTCTCTGAATGTTCCCCAGTGTTACCTGGAGGACCCTCATTTTCGGAGACTGATATTCTCTGAATGTTCCCCAGTGTTACCTGGAGGGCCCTCATTTCCAGAGACTGATATTCTCTGAATGTTCCCCAGTGTTACCTGAAGGGCCCTCATTTCCGGAGACTGATATTCTCTGAATGTTCCCCAGTGTTACCTGGAGGGCCCTCATTTCCTGGGACTGATATTCTCTGAATGTTCCCCAGTGTTACCTGGAGGGCCCTAATTTCCTTGCACTGATATTCTCTGAATGTTCCCCAGTGTTACCTGGAGGGCCCTCATTTCCGGAGATTGATAATCTCTGAATGTTCCCCAGTGTTACCTGGAGGGCCCTCATTTCCTGGGACTGATATTCTCTGAATGTTCCCCAGTGTTACCTGGAGGGCCCTCATTTCCGGAGATTGATAATCTCTGAATGTTCCCCAGTGTTACCTGGAGGGCCCTCATTTCCTGGGACTGATAATCTCTGAATGTTCCCCAGTGTTACCTGGAGGGCCCTAATTTCCTGGCACTGATATTCTCTGAATGTTCCCCAGTGTTACCTGGAGGGCCCTCATTTCCGGGGACTGATATTCTCTGAAAGTTCCCCAGTGTTACCTGGAGGGCCCTCATTTCCGGAGATTGATAATCTCTGAATGTTCCCCAGTGTTACCTGGAGGGCCCTCATTTCCTGGGACTGATATTCTCTGAATGTTCCCCAGTGTTACCTTGAGGGCCCTCATTTCCGGAGATTGATAATCTCTGAATGTTCCCCAGTGTTACCTGGAGGACCCTCATTTCCTGGGACTGATATTCTCTGAATGTTCCCCAGTGTTACCTGGAGGGCCCTCATTTCCGGAGACTGATATTCTCTGAATGTTCCCCAGTGTTACCTGGAGGGCTCTCATTTCCTGGGACTGATATTCTCTGAATGTTCCCCAGTGTTACCTGGAGGACCCTCATTTCCTGGGACTGATATTCTCTGAATGTTCCCCAGTGTTACCTGGAGGACCCTCATTTCCGGAGACTGATATTCTCTGAATGTTCCCCAGTATTACCTGGAGGGCCCTCATTTCCGGAGACTGATATTCTCTGAATGTTCCCCAGTATTACCTGGAGGGCCCTCATTTCCGGAGACTGATATTCTCTGAATGTTCCCCAGTGTTACCTGGAGGACCCTCATTTCCGGAGACTAATATTCTCTGAATGTTCCCAGTGTTACCTGGAGGGCCCTCATTTCCGGAGACTGATATTCTCTGAATGTTCCCCAGTATTACCTGGAGGACCCTCATTTCCGGAGATTGGTATTCTCTGAATGTTCCCCAGTGTTACCTGGAGGACCCTCATTTTCGGAGACTGATATTCTCTGAATGTTCCCCAGTGTTACCTGGAGGGCCCTCATTTCCAGAGACTGATATTCTCTGAATGTTCCCCAGTGTTACCTGGAGGGCCCTCATTTCCGGAGACTGATATTCTCTGAATGTTCCCCAGTGTTACCTGGAGGGCCCTCATTTCCTGGGACTGATATTCTCTGAATGTTCCCCAGTGTTACCTGGAGGGCCCTAATTTCCTGGCACTGATATTCTCTGAATGTTCCCCAGTGTTACCTGGAGGGCCCTCATTTCCGGAGATTGATAATCTCTGAATGTTCCCCAGTGTTACCTGGAGGGCCCTCATTTCCTGGGACTGATATTCTCTGAATGTTCCCCAGTGTTAACTGGAGGGCCCTCATTTCCGGAGATTGATAATCTCTGAATGTTCCCCAGTGTTACCTGGAGGGCCCTCATTTCCGGAGATTGATAATCTCTGAATGTTCCCCAGTGTTACCTGGAGGGCCCTCATTTCCTGGGACTGATAATCTCTGAATGTTCCCCAGTGTTACCTGGAGGGCCCTAATTTCCTGGCACTGATATTCTCTGAATGTTCCCCAGTGTTACCTGGAGGGCCCTCATTTCCGGGGACTGATATTCTCTGAATGTTCCCCAGTGTTACCTGGAGGGCCCTCATTTCCGGAGATTGATAATCTCTGAATGTTCCCCAGTGTTACCTGGAGGGCCCTCATTTCCTGGGACTGATATTCTCTGAATGTTCCCCAGTGTTACCTGGAGGGCCCTCATTTCCGGAGATTGATAATCTCTGAATGTTCCCCAGTGTTACCTGGAGGACCCTCATTTCCTGGGACTGATATTCTCTGAATGTTCCCCAGTGTTACCTGGAGGGCCCTCATTTCCTGGGACTGATATTCTCTGAATGTTCCCCAGTGTTACCTGGAGGGCCCTCATTTCCTGGGACTGATATTCCCTGAATGTTCCCCAGTGTTACCTGGAGGGCCCTCATTTCCGGAGACTGATATTCTCTGAATGTTCCCCAGTGTTACCTGGAGGGCCCTCATTTCCGGAGATTGATATTCTCTGAATGTTCCCCAGTGTTACCTGGAGGGCCCTCATTTCCGGAGACTGATATTCTCTGAATGTTCCCCAGTGTTACCTGGAGGGCCCTCATTTCCTGGGACTGATATTCTCTGAATGTTCCCCAGTGTTACCTGGAGGGCCCTCATTTCCGGAGATTGTTATTCTCTGAATGTTCCCCAGTGTTACCTGGAGGACCCTCATTTCCAGAGACTGATATTCTCTGAATGTTCCCCAGTGTTACCTGGAGGACCCTCATTTCCGGAGATTGATATTCTCTGAATGTTCCCCAGTGTTACCTGGAGGGCCCTCATTTCCGGAGACTGATATTCTCTGAATGTTCCCCAGTGTTACCTGGAGGGCCCTCATTTCCGGAGATTGTTATTCTCTGAATGTTCCCCAGTGTTACCTGGAGGGCCCTCATTTCCGGAGATTGGTATTCTCTGAATGTTCCCCGGTGTTACCTGGAGGACCCTCATTTCCGGAGACTGATATTCCCTGAATGTTCCCTGGTGTTACCTGGAGGGCCCTCATTTCCAGAGATTGATATTCTCTGAATGTTCCCCAGTGTTACCTGGAGGGCCCTCATTTTCTGGGACTGATATTCTCTGAATGTTCCCCAGTGTTACCTGGAGGGCCCTCATTTCCTGGGACTGATATTCTCTGAATGTTCCCCAGTGTTACCTGGAGGACCCTCATTTCCGGAGACTGATATTCTCTGAATGTTCCCCAGTGTTACCTGGAGGGCCCTCATTTCCTGGGACTGATATTCTCTGAATGTTCCCCAGTGTTACCTGGAGGGCCCTCATTTCCGGAGACTGATATTCTCTGAATGTTCCCTGGTGTTACCTGGAGGGCCCTCATTTCCAGAGATTGATATTCTCTGAATGTTCCCCAGTGTTACCTGGAGGGCCCTCATTTTCTGGGACTGATATTCTCTGAATGTTCCCCAGTGTTACCTGGAGGGCCCTCATTTCCGGAGACTGATATTCTCTGAATGTTCCCCAGTGTTACCTGGAGGGCCCTCATTTCCGGAGATTGTTATTCTCTGAATGTTCCCCAGTGTTACCTGGAGGACCCTCATTTCCAGAGACTGATATTCTCTGAATGTTCCCCAGTGTTACCTGGAGGACCCTCATTTCCGGAGATTGATATTCTCTGAATGTTCCCCAGTGTTACCTGGAGGGCCCTCATTTCCGGAGCTGATATTCTCTGAATGTTCCCCAGTGTTACCTGGAGGGCCCTCATTTCCGGAGATTGTTATTCTCTGAATGTTCCCCAGTGTTACCTGGAGGGCCCTCATTTCCGGAGATTGGTATTCTCTGAATGTTCCCCAGTGTTACCTGGAGGGCCCTCATTTCCTGGGACTGATATTCTCTGAATGTTCCCCAGTGTTACCTGGAGGGCCCTCATTTCCTGGCACTGATATTCTCTGAATGTTCCCCAGTGTTACCTGGAGGGCCCTAATTTCCTGGGACTGATATTCTCTGAATGTTCCCCAGTGTTACCTGGAGGACCCTCATTTCCTGGGACTGATATTCTCTGAATGTTCCCCAGTGTTACCTGGAGGGCCCTCATTTCCTGGCACTGATATTCTCTGAATGTTCCCCAGTGTTACCTGGAGGGCCTTAATTTCCTGGGACTGATATTCTCTGAATGTTCCCCAGTATTACCTGGAGGGCCCTCATTTCCGGAGATTGATATTCTCTGAATGTTCCCCAGTGTTACCTGGAGGGCCCTCATTTCCAGAGATTGATATTCTCTGAATGTTCCCCAGTGTTACCTGGAGGACCCTCATTTCCGGAGATTGATATTCTCTGAATGTTCCCCAGTGTTACCTGGAGGGCCCTCATTTCCGGAGATTGATATTCTCTGAATGTTCCCCAGTGTTACCTGGAGGGCCCTCATTTCCAGAGACTGATATTCTCTGAATGTTCCCCAGTGTTACCTGGAGGGCCCTCATTTCCAGAGACTGATATTCTCTGAATGTTCCCCAGTGTTACCTGGAGGGCCCTCATTTCCTGGGACTGATATTCTCTGAATGTTCCCCAGTGTTACCTGGAGGACCCTCATTTCCGGAGATTGATATTCTCTGAATGTTCCCCAGTGTTACCTGGAGGACCCTCATTTCCGGAGATTGATATTCTCTGAATGTTCCCCAGTGTTACCTGGAGGACCCTCATTTCCGGAGATTGATATTCTCTGAATGTTCCCCAGTGTTACCTGGAGGACCCTCATTTCCGGAGACAGATATTCTCTGAATGTTCCCCAGTGTTACCTGGAGGGCCCTCATTTCCGGAGACTGATATTCTCTGAATGTTCCCCAGTGTTAACTGGAGGGCCCTCATTTCCGGAGATTGATATTCTCTGAATGTTCCCCAGTGTTACCTGGAGGGCCCTCATTTCCTGGGACTGATATTCTCTGAATGTTCACCAGTGTTACCTGGAGGGCCCTCATTTCCGGAGATTGATATTCTCTGAATGTTCCCCAGTGTTACCTGGAGGGCCCTCATTTCCGGAGACTGATATTCTCTGAATGTTCCCCAGTGTTACCTGGAGGGCCCTCATTTCCGGAGACTGATATTCTCTGAATGTTCCCCAGTGTTACCTGGAGGGCCTTCATTTCCGGAGACTGATATTCTCTGAATGTTCCCCAGTATTACCTGGAGGGCCCTCATTTCCTGGGACTGATATTCTCTGAATGTTCCCCAGTGTTACCTGGAGGGCCCTCATTTCCAGAGATTGATATTCTCTGAATGTTCCCCAGTGTTACCTGGAGGGCCCTCATTTCCTGGCACTGATATTCTCTGAATGTTCCCCAGTGTTGCCTGGAGGGCCCTCATTTCCGGAGACTGATATTCTCTGAATGTTCCCCAGTGTTACCTGGAGGGCCCTCATTTCCGGAGACTGATATTCTCTGAATGTTCCCCAGTGTTACCTGGAGGACCTTCATTTCCAGAGATTGATATTCTCTGAATGTTCCCCAGTGTTACCTGGAGGACCCTCATTTCCGGGGACTGATATTCTCTGAATGTTCCCCAGTGTTACCTGGAGGACCTTCATTTCCGGAGACTGATATTCTCTGAATGTTCCCCAGTGTTACCTGGAGGGCCCTCATTTCCAGAGACTGATATTCTCTGAATGTTCCCCAGTGTTACCTGGAGGGCCCTCATTTCCTGGGACTGATATTCTCTGAATGTTCCCCAGTGTTACCTGGAGGACCCTCATTTCCTGGGACTGATATTCTCTGAATGTTCCCCAGTGTTACCTGGAGGACCCTCATTTCCGGAGACTGATATTCTCTGAATGTTCCCCAGTATTACCTGGAGGGCCCTCATTTCCGGAGACTGATATTCTCTGAATGTTCCCCAGTATTACCTGGAGGGCCCTCATTTCCGGAGACTGATATTCTCTGAATGTTCCCCAGTGTTACCTGGAGGACCCTCATTTCCGGAGACTAATATTCTCTGAATGTTCCCAGTGTTACCTGGAGGGCCCTCATTTCCGGAGACTGATATTCTCTGAATGTTCCCCAGTATTACCTGGAGGACCCTCATTTCCGGAGATTGGTATTCTCTGAATGTTCCCCAGTGTTACCTGGAGGACCCTCATTTTCGGAGACTGATATTCTCTGAATGTTCCCCAGTGTTACCTGGAGGGCCCTCATTTCCAGAGACTGATATTCTCTGAATGTTCCCCAGTGTTACCTGGAGGGCCCTCATTTCCGGAGACTGATATTCTCTGAATGTTCCCCAGTGTTACCTGGAGGGCCCTCATTTCCTGGGACTGATATTCTCTGAATGTTCCCCAGTGTTACCTGGAGGGCCCTAATTTCCTGGCACTGATATTCTCTGAATGTTCCCCAGTGTTACCTGGAGGGCCCTCATTTCCGGAGATTGATAATCTCTGAATGTTCCCCAGTGTTACCTGGAGGGCCCTCATTTCCTGGGACTGATATTCTCTGAATGTTCCCCAGTGTTACCTGGAAGGCCCTCATTTCCGGAGATTGATAATCTCTGAATGTTCCCCAGTGTTACCTGGAGGGCCCTCATTTCCTGGGACTGATAATCTCTGAATGTTCCCCAGTGTTACCTGGAGGGCCCTAATTTCCTGACACTGATATTCTCTGAATGTTCCCCAGTGTTACCTGGAGGGCCCTCATTTCCGGGGACTGATATTCTCTGAATGTTCCCCAGTGTTACCTGGAGGGCCCTCATTTCCGGAGATTGATAATCTCTGAATGTTCCCCAGTGTTACCTGGAGGGCCCTCATTTCCTGGGACTGGTATTCTCTGAATGTTCCCCAGTGTTACCTTGAGGGCCCTCATTTCCGGAGATTGATAATCTCTGAATGTTCCCCAGTGTTACCTGGAGGACCCTCATTTCCTGGGACTGATATTCTCTGAATGTTCCCCAGTGTTACCTGGAGGGCCCTCATTTCCGGAGACTGATATTCTCTGAATGTTCCCCAGTGTTACCTGGAGGGCTCTCATTTCCTGGGACTGATATTCTCTGAATGTTCCCCAGTGTTACCTGGAGGACCCTCATTTCCTGGGACTGATATTCTCTGAATGTTCCCCAGTGTTACCTGGAGGACCCTCATTTCCGGAGACTGATATTCTCTGAATGTTCCCCAGTATTACCTGGAGGGCCCTCATTTCCGGAGACTGATATTCTCTGAATGTTCCCCAGTATTACCTGGAGGGCCCTCATTTCCGGAGACTGATATTCTCTGAATGTTCCCCAGTGTTACCTGGAGGACCCTCATTTCCGGAGACTGGTATTCTCTGAATGTTCCCCAGTGTTACCTGGAGGGCCCTCATTTCCGGAGACTGATATTCTCTGAATGTTCCCCAGTATTACCTGGAGGACCCTCATTTCCGGAGATTGGTATTCTCTGAATGTTCCCCAGTGTTACCTGGAGGACCCTCATTTTCGGAGACTGATATTCTCTGAATGTTCCCCAGTGTTACCTGGAGGGCCCTCATTTCCAGAGACTGATATTCTCTGAATGTTCCCCAGTGTTACCTGGAGGGCCCTCATTTCCGGAGACTGATATTCTCTGAATGTTCCCCAGTGTTACCTGGAGGACCCTCATTTCCTGGCACTGATATTCTCTGAATGTTCCCCAGTGTTACCTGGAGGGCCCTAATTTCCTGGCACTGATATTCTCTGAATGTTCCCCAGTGTTACCTGGAGGGCCCTCATTTCCGGAGATTGATAATCTCTGAATGTTCCCCAGTGTTACCTGGAGGGCCCTCATTTCCTGGGACTGATATTCTCTGAATGTTCCCCAGTGTTAACTGGAGGGCCCTCATTTCCGGAGATTGATAATCTCTGAATGTTCCCCAGTGTTACCTGGAGGGCCCTCATTTCCTGGGACTGATAATCTCTGAATGTTCCCCAGTGTTACCTGGAGGGCCCTAATTTCCTGGCACTGATATTCTCTGAATGTTCCCCAGTGTTACCTGGAGGGCCCTCATTTCCGGGGACTGATATTCTCTGAATGTTCCCCAGTGTTACCTGGAGGGCCCTCATTTCCTGGGACTGATATTCTCTGAATGTTCCCCAGTGTTACCTGGAGGGCCCTCATTTCCTGGGACTGATATTCTCTGAATGTTCCCCAGTGTTACCTGGAGGGCCCTCATTTCCTGGGACTGATATTCCCTGAATGTTCCCCAGTGTTACCTGGAGGGCCCTCATTTCCGGAGACTGATATTCTCTGAATGTTCCCCAGTGTTACCTGGAGGGCCCTCATTTCCGGAGATTGATATTCTCTGAATGTTCCCCAGTGTTACCTGGAGGGCCCTCATTTCCGGAGACTGATATTCTCTGAATGTTCCCCAGTGTTACCTGGAGGGCCCTCATTTCCTGGGACTGATATTCTCTGAATGTTCCCCAGTGTTACCTGGAGGGCCCTCATTTCTGGAGACTGATATTCTCTGAATGTTCCCCAGTGTTACCTGGAGGACCCTCATTTCCGGAGGCCAGGCCTGGCACGGCTGTGTGTGTGTGTGTGTGTGTGTGTGTGTGGGAAGGGGAGGCTGGCACTGCCGCTGCCCACTCTGTACCCGTGTTGTGGGGGGTTCAGGGCAGTATCTCATGTTTCTGTCCTTGCCTTGCAGCTGTATTTCTCCACTCAAGTTCTACTCAGACTTCCGTCCTTACTTCACTATCCACGACAGCGAGTTCAAGGAGTATACGACCAGGACTCAGGCTCCGTGAGTATAGGCTGAGTGTTCACTCTGTGAGTATACGACGAGGATGCAGGCCCCGTGAGTACTGGCTGAGTGTTCACTCTCTGAGTTTACGACGAGGACATAGGCCCCGTGAGTACTGGCTGAGAGTTCACTCTCTGAGTATACGACCAGTGCACAGATCCTGTGAGTACAGACTAACACATACTCACAGAATATACCACTAGGACACAGGTCCTGTGAGTACAACCCTGAGTACACACTCTCCATACGGGGTCTCCTTTTAGCTAGCACCTCCGTTACTAGAGGTCATTTATTGCATTAATTAATGACTAATGTGTTAGGCTGAGCGGAATTTCACTTTGTTTGAGTACACTCAGCTGACTCTGCCCCTGACCCCGACTCTGACCCCGCCTCTGACCCTGCCCTTGACTCTGACCCCGACCCTGACCTGACTCTGCCCTTGACCCTCTGACCCTGTCCCTGACTCTGCCCTTGATCCTCTGACCATGCCCTTGACCCTCTGACCCTGTCCCTGACTCTGCCCTAGTCCCAGCCTGCTCCTGGGAGTCACCAACCCATTCTTCATCAAGACTCTGCAGCACTGGCCTCACATCCTGCGGGTCGGGGAGCCCAGAATGTCAGGTGAGGACGTGGCATAGGGGGGTGAGAACGCGGCGGAGGGGGGGCAAGGGCACGGCGGGGGGCGAGGACACGGGTGAAAGGGGCGAGGACGCGGCGCGGGGGTTAGGACGTGGCAAGAGGAACGAGGACGCGTGGCGGGGTGAGGACGCGGCAGGCAAGGGGGGGCCGAAGACATGGCGAGGGGGACCAAGGATGCGGGAGGGAAACAGTACTCGTATAATACATACAGTATTGAGGTTTGGGAAGCTCTGTACACGTGAAAAAGAGACCTGCGAGGTTTGGAAAGCTCTGTACACATGAAGAAGAGACATGAGGTTTGGAAAGCTCTGTACATGTGAAGAGGAGACCTGTGAGGTTTAGGAAGCTTTGTACCTGTGAAGAAGAGACTTGTGAGGTCTAGAAAGCACTGCACATGGGAAAAGACCTGTGAGGGTTGGAAAGCTCTGTACCAGCACCAGAACACCACTGATAGTACTGTAAGTACCCAGATCTCAGACTGCTCCCACACAGCACTGCTCTGTCTTGTATCCGGGAAGCTGGTTGTATAATGAGATATTCACATTAAGTACTGATGATCTGGGCAGACTGGATCTGACCCAGAGGAGCCAGAGCCCTGAAGTCTTGGGCATCAATATCGTCTCTGAAGGTCCCTGTGACGTTACTTCCTGGAGCGCGTAGGTATGCTTTGTCAGGGGGGTGTTAGTGAAAACGCTCCAGCGGTCACCGCGCCTGGTCCAGTTTATGGAGATATCCAGACATGAAGATGACCCGTGGGGCGCCTGGTCCAGTTTATGGAGATATCCAGACATGAAGATGACCCGTGGGGCGCCTGGTCCAGTTTATGGAGATATCCAGACATGAAGATGACCCGTGGGGCGCCTGGTCCAGTTTATGGAGATATCCAGACATGAAGATGACCCGTGGGGCGCCTGGTCCAGTTTATGGAGATAGCCAGACATGAAGATGACCCGTGGGGCGCCTGGTCCAGTTTATGGAGATATCCAGACATGAAGATGACCCGTGGGGCGCCTGGTCCAGTTTATGGAGATATCCAGACATGAAGATGACCCGTGGGGCGCCTGGTCCAGTTTATGGAGATATCCAGACATGAAGATGACCCGTGGGGCGCCTGGTCCAGTTTATGGAGATATCCAGACATGAAGATGACCCGTGGGGCTTCCTGACTCTGCATTTCCCGGGCCCAGACTCACGGCTGCGTTACACTTCAGGCTGCCGCTCGGGAAACTTCTGTTACAAATTAACTTGGTGGCCCTAACATAACCTGCTCCGTGTGCTCACACCCTGACCAGGAGGGGTTAATCGCTGTGGAGCAGACGGAGGCTGCAGTCTCCCATACAGCGAGTGGATGTGCTCACTGGTTTAAGCAGCAGAATACTATGGTGTGTCTGACTTATCTCATTAACATTGTACACTTTATCTGCAGGCGATTTGCCCAAACAAATTAAGCTGAAGAAGATGACAAAGCTGAAAATACTGGACACTAAAGCAGGTGAAGTTTAGGGTCAGGGGTGTGATTATAATACGGTATAATATCTCTGGTGTAGGCTAAAGAACAAAAGGAGCCCAAATTCTCCTGGGATACCAATCAAAAAGGAGAATAATGGTGCAGCGTGTTTAAATAAATCACAAGTTGCCAAATAACAACCAATACACTCGGAAGTGTGGAGGATAGTCCGGCTGTTACAGTAGAGTATGGGGAGTGTGGGACCGCTTCTGGATACACTCGGAAGTGTAGAGGAGGATAGTCAGGCTGTTTCAGTAGAGTATGGGGCGTGTGGGACCGCTTCTGGATACACTCGGAAGTGTAGAGGAGGATAGTCCGGCTGTTTCAGTAGAGTATGGGGAGTGTGGGACAGCTTCTGGATACACTCGGAAGTGTAGAGGAGGATAGTCCGGCTGTTTCAGTAGAGTATGGGGAGTGTGGGACCGCTTCTGGATACACTCGGAAGTGTGGAGGATAGTCCGGCTGTTTCAGTAGAGTATGGGGAGTGTGGGACAGCTTCTGGATACACTCAGAAGTGTATAGGATAGACCGGCTGTTTCAGTAGAGTATGGGGAGTGTGGGACCGCTTCTGGATACACTCGGAAGTGTGGAGGATAGTCAGGCTGTTTCAGTAGAGTATGGGGCGCGTGGGACAGCTTCTGGATACACTCGGAAGTGTAGAGGAGGATAGTCCGGCTGTTTCAGTAGAGTATGGGGAGTGTGGGACAGCTTCTGGATACACTCGGAAGTGTAGAGGAGGATAGTCCGGCTGTTTCAGTAGAGTATGGGGAGTGTGGGACAGCTTCTGGATACACTCAGAAGTGTATAGGATAGACCGGCTGTTTCAGTAGAGTATGGGGAGTGTGGGACCGCTTCTGGATACACTCGGAAGTGTAGAGGAGGATAGTCCGGCTGTTTCAGTAGAGTATGGGGAGTGTGGGACAGCTTCTGGATACACTCGGAAGTGTAGAGGAGGATAGTCCGGCTGTTTCAGTAGAGTATGGGGAGTGTGGGACCGCTTCTGGATACACTCGGAAGTGTAGAGGAGGATAGTCCGGCTGTTTCAGTAGAGTATGGGGAGTGTGGGACCGCTTCTGGATACACTCGGAAGTGTAGAGGAGGATAGTCCGGCTGTTACAGTAGAGTATGGGGAGTGTGGGACAGCTTCTGGATACACTCGGAAGTGTAGAGGAGGATAGTCCGGCTGTTTCAGTAGAGTATGGGGAGTGTGGGACCGCTTCTGGATACACTCGGAAGTGTAGAGGAGGATAGTCAGGCTGTTTCAGTAGAGTATGGGGCGTGTGGGACCGCTTCTGGATACACTCGGAAGTGTAGAGGAGGATAGTCCGGCTGTTTCAGTAGAGTATGGGGAGTGTGGGACAGCTTCTGGATACACTTAGAAGTGTAGAGGAGGATAGTCCGGCTGTTACAGTAGAGTATGGGGAGTGTGGGACAGCTTCTGGATACACTCGGAAGTGTGGAGGATAGTCAGGCTGTTTCAGTAGAATATGGGGAGTGTGGGACCGCTTCTGGATACACTCGGAAGTGTATAGGATAGTCCGGCTGTTTCAGTAGAGTATGGGGAGTGTGGGACAGCTTCTGGATACACTCGGAAGTGTAGAGGAGGATAGTCCGGCTGTTTCAGTAGAGTATGGGGAGTGTGGGACCGCTTCTGGATACACTCGGAAGTGTAGAGGAGGATAGTCCGGCTGTTTCAGTAGAGTATGGGGAGTGTGGGACCGCTTCTGGATACACTTAGAAGTGTAGAGGAGGATAGTCCGGCTGTTACAGTAGAGTATGGGGAGTGTGGGACAGCTTCTGGATACACTCGGAAGTGTGGAGGATAGTCAGGCTGTTTCAGTAGAATATGGGGAGTGTGGGACCGCTTCTGGATACACTCGGAAGTGTAGAGGATAGTCCGGCTGTTTCAGTAGAGTATGGGGAGTGTGGGACAGCTTCTGGATACACTCGGAAGTGTAGAGGATAGTCCGGCTGTTTCAGTTGAGTATGGGGAGTGTGGGACAGCTTCTGGATACACTCGGAAGTGTAGAGGAGGATAGTCCGGCTGTTACAGTAGAGTATGGGGAGTGTGGGACAGCTTCTGGATACACTCGGAAGTGTAGAGGAGGATAGTCCGGCTGTTACAGTAGAGTATGGGGCGTGTGGGACCGCTTCTGGATACACTCGGAAGTGTAGAGGAGGATAGTCCGGCTGTTTCAGTAGAGTATGGGGAGTGTGGGACAGCTTCTGGATACACTCGGAAGTGTGGAGGATAGTCCGGCTGTTTCAGTAGAGTATGGGGAGTGTGGGACAGCTTCTGGATACACTCGGAAGTGTAGAGGATAGTCCGGCTGTTTCAGTAGAGTATGGGGAGTGTGGGACAGCTTCTGGATACACTCGGAAGTGTGGAGGATAGTCAGGCTGTTTCAGTAGAATATGGGGAGTGTGGGACCGCTTCTGGATACACTCGGAAGTGTAGAGGAGGATAGTCCGGCTGTTACAGTAGAGTATGGGGCGTGTGGGACCGCTTCTGGATACACTCGGAAGTGTAGAGGAGGATAGTCCGGCTGTTTCAGTAGAGTATGGGGAGTGTGGGACAGCTTCTGGATACACTCGGAAGTGTGGAGGATAGTCCGGCTGTTTCAGTAGAGTATGGGGAGTGTGGGACAGCTTCTGGATACACTCGGAAGTGTAGAGGATAGTCCGGCTGTTTCAGTAGAGTATGGGGAGTGTGGGACAGCTTCTGGATACACTCGGAAGTGTGGAGGATAGTCAGGCTGTTTCAGTAGAATATGGGGAGTGTGGGACCGCTTCTGGATACACTCGGAAGTGTAGAGGATAGTCCGGCTGTTTCAGTTGAGTATGGGGAGTGTGGGACAGCTTCTGGATACACTCGGAAGTGTAGAGGAGGATAGTCCGGCTGTTACAGTAGAGTATGGGGAGTGTGGGACAGCTTCTGGATACACTCGGAAGTGTAGAGGAGGATAGTCCGGCTGTTACAGTAGAGTATGGGGAGTGTGGGACAGCTTCTGGATACACTCGGAAGTGTGGAGGATAGTCCGGCTGTTTCAGTAGAGTATGGGGAGTGTGGGACAGCTTCTGGATACACTCGGAAGTGTAGAGGATAGTCCGGCTGTTTCAGTAGAGTATGGGGAGTGTGGGACAGCTTCTGGATACACTCGGAAGTGTGGAGGATAGTCAGGCTGTTTCAGTAGAATATGGGGAGTGTGGGACCGCTTCTGGATACACTCGGAAGTGTAGAGGAGGATAGTCCGGCTGTTACAGTAGAGTATGGGGCGTGTGGGACCGCTTCTGGATACACTCGGAAGTGTAGAGGAGGATAGTCCGGCTGTTTCAGTAGAGTATGGGGAGTGTGGGACAGCTTCTGGATACACTCGGAAGTGTGGAGGATAGTCCGGCTGTTTCAGTAGAGTATGGGGAGTGTGGGACAGCTTCTGGATACACTCGGAAGTGTAGAGGATAGTCCGGCTGTTTCAGTAGAGTATGGGGAGTGTGGGACAGCTTCTGGATACACTCGGAAGTGTGGAGGATAGTCAGGCTGTTTCAGTAGAATATGGGGAGTGTGGGACCGCTTCTGGATACACTCGGAAGTGTAGAGGATAGTCCGGCTGTTTCAGTAGAGTATGGGGAGTGTGGGACAGCTTCTGGATACACTCGGAAGTGTAGAGGAGGATAGTCCGGCTGTTTCAGTAGAGTATGGGGAGTGTGGGACCGCTTCTGGATACACTCGGAAGTGTAGAGGAGGATAGTCAGGCTGTTTCAGTAGAGTATGGGGCGTGTGGGACCGCTTCTGGATACACTTAGAAGTGTAGAGGAGGATAGTCCGGCTGTTACAGTAGAGTATGGGGAGTGTGGGACCGCTTCTGGATACACTCGGAAGTGTAGAGGAGGATAGTCCGGCTGTTTCAGTAGAGTATGGGGCGTGTGGGACCGCTTCTGGATACACTCGGAAGTGTAGAGGAGGATAGTCCGGCTGTTTCAGTAGAGTATGGGGAGTGTGGGACAGCTTCTGGATACACTTAGAAGTGTAGAGGAGGATAGTCCGGCTGTTACAGTAGAGTATGGGGAGTGTGGGATAGCTTCTGGATACACTCGGAAGTGTGGAGGATAGTCAGGCTGTTTCAGTAGAATATGGGGAGTGTGGGACCGCTTCTGGATACACTCGGAAGTGTATAGGATAGTCCGGCTGTTTCAGTAGAGTATGGGGAGTGTGGGACAGCTTCTGGATACACTCGGAAGTGTAGAGGAGGATAGTCCGGCTGTTTCAGTAGAGTATGGGGAGTGTGGGACCGCTTCTGGATACACTCGGAAGTGTAGAGGAGGATAGTCCGGCTGTTTCAGTAGAGTATGGGGAGTGTGGGACCGCTTCTGGATACACTTAGAAGTGTAGAGGAGGATAGTCCGGCTGTTACAGTAGAGTATGGGGAGTGTGGGACAGCTTCTGGATACACTCGGAAGTGTGGAGGATAGTCAGGCTGTTTCAGTAGAATATGGGGAGTGTGGGACCGCTTCTGGATACACTCGGAAGTGTAGAGGATAGTCCGGCTGTTTCAGTAGAGTATGGGGAGTGTGGGACAGCTTCTGGATACACTCGGAAGTGTAGAGGATAGTCCGGCTGTTTCAGTTGAGTATGGGGAGTGTGGGACAGCTTCTGGATACACTCGGAAGTGTAGAGGAGGATAGTCCGGCTGTTACAGTAGAGTATGGGGAGTGTGGGACAGCTTCTGGATACACTCGGAACTGTAGAGGAGGATAGTCCGGCTGTTACAGTAGAGTATGGGGCGTGTGGGACCGCTTCTGGATACACTCGGAAGTGTAGAGGAGGATAGTCCGGCTGTTTCAGTAGAGTATGGGGAGTGTGGGACAGCTTCTGGATACACTCGGAAGTGTGGAGGATAGTCCGGCTGTTTCAGTAGAGTATGGGGAGTGTGGGACAGCTTCTGGATACACTCGGAAGTGTAGAGGATAGTCCAGCTGTTTCAGTAGAGTATGGGGAGTGTGGGACAGCTTCTGGATACACTCGGAAGTGTGGAGGATAGTCAGGCTGTTTCAGTAGAATATGGGGAGTGTGGGACCGCTTCTGGATACACTCGGAAGTGTAGAGGAGGATAGTCCGGCTGTTACAGTAGAGTATGGGGCGTGTGGGACCGCTTCTGGATACACTCGGAAGTGTAGAGGAGGATAGTCCGGCTGTTTCAGTAGAGTATGGGGAGTGTGGGACAGCTTCTGGATACACTCGGAAGTGTGGAGGATAGTCCGGCTGTTTCAGTAGAGTATGGGGAGTGTGGGACAGCTTCTGCATACACTCGGAAGTGTAGAGGATAGTCCGGCTGTTTCAGTAGAGTATGGGGAGTGTGGGACAGCTTCTGGATACACTCGGAAGTGTGGAGGATAGTCAGGCTGTTTCAGTAGAATATGGGGAGTGTGGGACCGCTTCTGGATACACTCGGAAGTGTAGAGGATAGTCCGGCTGTTTCAGTAGAGTATGGGGAGTGTGGGACAGCTTCTGGATACACTCGGAAGTGTAGAGGAGGATAGTCCGGCTGTTTCAGTAGAGTATGGGGAGTGTGGGACCGCTTCTGGATACACTCGGAAGTGTAGAGGAGGATAGTCAGGCTGTTTCAGTAGAGTATGGGGCGTGTGGGACCGCTTCTGGATACACTTAGAAGTGTAGAGGAGGATAGTCCGGCTGTTACAGTAGAGTATGGGGAGTGTGGGACCGCTTCTGGATACACTCGGAAGTGTAGAGGAGGATAGTCCGGCTGTTTCAGTAGAGTATGGGGAGTGTGGGACCGCTTCTGGATACACTTAGAAGTGTAGAGGAGGATAGTCCGGCTGTTACAGTAGAGTATGGGGAGTGTGGGACAGCTTCTGGATACACTCGGAAGTGTGGAGGATAGTCAGGCTGTTTCAGTAGAATATGGGGAGTGTGGGACCGCTTCTGGATACACTCGGAAGTGTAGAGGATAGTCCGGCTGTTTCAGTAGAGTATGGGGAGTGTGGGACAGCTTCTGGATACACTCGGAAGTGTAGAGGATAGTCAGGCTGTTTCAGTTGAGTATGGGGAGTGTGGGACAGCTTCTGGATACACTCGGAAGTGTAGAGGAGGATAGTCCGGCTGTTACAGTAGAGTATGGGGCGTGTGGGACAGCTTCTGGATACACTCGGAAGTGTTGAGGATAGACCGGCTGTTTCAGTAGAGTATGGGGAGTGTGGGACAGCTTCTGGATACACTCGGCAGTGTGGAGGATAGTCCGGCTGTTACAGTAGAGTATGGGGAGTGTGGGACCGCTTCTGGATACACTCGGAAGTGTAGAGGAGGATAGTCCGGCTGTTTCAGTAGAGTATGGGGAGTGTGGGACAGCTTCTGGATACACTCAGAAGTGTAGAGGATAGACCGGCTGTTTCAGTAGAGTATGGGGAGTGTGGGACAGCTTCTGGATACACTCGGCAGTGTGGAGGATAGTCCGGCTGTTACAGTAGAGTATGGGGCGCGTGGGACAGCTTCTGGATACACTCGGAAGTGTAGAGGAGGATAGTCCGGCTGTTACAGTAGAGTATGGGGCGTGTGGGACCGCTTCTGGATACACTCGGAAGTGTAGAGGAGGATAGTCCGGCTGTTTCAGTAGAGTATGGGGAGTGTGGGATAGCTTCTGGATACACTCGGAAGTGTGGAGGATAGTCCGGCTGTTTCAGTAGAGTATGGGGAGTGTGGGACAGCTTCTGGATACACTCGGAAGTGTGGAGGATAGTCCGGCTGTTTCAGTAGAGTATGGGGAGTGTGGGACAGCTTCTGGATACACTCGGAAGTGTGGAGGATAGTCAGGCTGTTTCAGTAGAATATGGGGAGTGTGGGACCGCTTCTGGATACACTCGGAAGTGTAGAGGATAGTCCGGCTGTTTCAGTAGAGTATGGGGAGTGTGGGACAGCTTCTGGATACACTCGGAAGTGTAGAGGATAGTCCGGCTGTTTCAGTAGAGTATGGGGAGTGTGGGACCGCTTCTGGATACACTCGGAAGTGTAGAGGAGGATAGTCCGGCTGTTACAGTAGAGTATGGGGAGTGTGGGACCGCTTCTGGATACACTCGGAAGTGTAGAGGAGGATAGTCCGGCTGTTTCAGTAGAGTATGGGGAGTGTGGGACAGCTTCTGGATACACTCAGAAGTGTAGAGGATAGACCGGCTGTTTCAGTAGAGTATGGGGAGTGTGGGACAGCTTCTGGATACACTCGGAAGTGTAGAGGAGGATAGTCCGGCTGTTTCAGTAGAGTATGGGGAGTGTGGGACAGCTTCTGGATACACTCGGCAGTGTGGAGGATAGTCCGGCTGTTACAGTAGAGTATGGGGAGTGTGGGACAGCTTCTGGATACACTCTGAAGTGTAGAGGAGGATAGTCCGGCTGTTACAGTAGAGTATGGGGCGTGTGGGACCGCTTCTGGATACACTCGGAAGTGTAGAGGAGGATAGTCCGGCTGTTTCAGTAGAGTATGGGGAGTGTGGGACAGCTTCTGGATACACTCGGAAGTGTGGAGGATAGTCCGGCTGTTTCAGTAGAGTATGGGGAGTGTGGGACAGCTTCTGGATACACTCGGAAGTGTAGAGGATAGTCCGGCTGTTTCAGTAGAGTATGGGGAGTGTGGGACAGCTTCTGGATACACTCGGAAGTGTGGAGGATAGTCAGGCTGTTTCAGTAGAATATGGGGAGTGTGGGACCGCTTCTGGATACACTCGGAAGTGTAGAGGAGGATAGTCCGGCTGTTACAGTAGAGTATGGGGCGTGTGGGACCGCTTCTGGATACACTCGGAAGTGTAGAGGAGGATAGTCCGGCTGTTTCAGTAGAGTATGGGGAGTGTGGGACAGCTTCTGGATACACTCGGAAGTGTGGAGGATAGTCCGGCTGTTTCAGTAGAGTATGGGGAGTGTGGGACAGCTTCTGGATACACTCGGAAGTGTAGAGGATAGTCCGGCTGTTTCAGTAGAGTATGGGGAGTGTGGGACAGCTTCTGGATACACTCGGAAGTGTGGAGGATAGTCAGGCTGTTTCAGTAGAATATGGGGAGTGTGGGACCGCTTCTGGATACACTCGGAAGTGTAGAGGATAGTCCGGCTGTTTCAGTAGAGTATGGGGAGTGTGGGACAGCTTCTGGATACACTCGGAAGTGTAGAGGAGGATAGTCCGGCTGTTTCAGTAGAGTATGGGGAGTGTGGGACCGCTTCTGGATACACTCGGAAGTGTAGAGGAGGATAGTCCGGCTGTTACAGTAGAGTATGGGGAGTGTGGGACCGCTTCTGGATACACTCGGAAGTGTAGAGGAGGATAGTCCGGCTGTTTCAGTAGAGTATGGGGAGTGTGGGACCGCTTCTGGATACACTTAGAAGTGTAGAGGAGGATAGTCCGGCTGTTACAGTAGAGTATGGGGAGTGTGGGACCGCTTCTGGATACACTCGGAAGTGTAGAGGAGGATAGTCCGGCTGTTACAGTAGAGTATGGGGAGTGTGGGACAGCTTCTGGATACACTCGGAAGTGTAGAGGATAGTCCGGCTGTTTCAGTAGAGTATGGGGAGTGTGGGACAGCTTCTGGATACACTCGGAAGTGTGGAGGATAGTCAGGCTGTTTCAGTAGAATATGGGGAGTGTGGGACCGCTTCTGGATACACTCGGAAGTGTAGAGGATAGTCCGGCTGTTTCAGTAGAGTATGGGGAGTGTGGGACAGCTTCTGGATACACTCAGAAGTGTAGAGGAGGATAGTCCGGCTGTTACAGTAGAGTATGGGGAGTGTGGGACAGCTTCTGGATACACTCGGAAGTGTAGAGGATAGTCCGGCTGTTACAGTAGATTTTGGGGAGTGTGGGACAGCTTCTGGATACACGCGGAAGTGTAGAGGATAGTCCGGCTGTTTCAGTAAAGTATGGGGAGTGTGGGACAGCTTCTGGATACACTCGGAAGTGTAGAGGATAGTCCGGCTGTTTCAGTAGAATATGGGGAGTGTGGGACCGCTTCTGGATACACACGGAAGTGTAGAGGAGGATAGTCCGGCTGTTTCAGTAGAGTATGGGGAGTGTGGGACAGCTTCTGGATACACTCGGAAGTGTAGAGGATAGACCGGCTGTTTCAGTAGAGTATGGGGAGTGTGGGACAGCTTCTGGATACACTCAGAAGTGTAGAGGAGGATAGTCCGGCTGTTTCAGTAGAGTATGGGGCGTGTGGGACAGCTTCTGGATACACGCGGAAGTGTAGAGGATAGTCCGGCTGTTTCAGTAAAGTATGGGGAGTGTGGGACAGCTTCTGGATACACTCGGAAGTGTAGAGGATAGTCCGGCTGTTTCAGTAGAGTATGGTGAGTGTGGGACAGCTTCTGGATACACGCGGAAGTGTAGAGGAGGATAGTCCGGCTGTTTCAGTAGAGTATGGGGCGTGTGGGACAGCTTCTGGATACACTCAGAAGTGTAGAGGATAGACCGGCTGTTTCAGTAGAGTATGGGCAGTGTGGGACAGCTTCTGGATACACTCGGAAGTGTAGAGAATAGTCCGGCTGTTTCAGTAGAGTATGGGGAGTGTGGCACAGCTTCTGGATACACTCGGAAGTGTAGAGGATAGTCCGGCTGTTTCAGTAAAGTATGGGGAGTGTGGGACAGCTTCTGGATACACTCGGAAGTGTAGAGGAGGATAGTCCGGCTGTTACAGTAGAGTATGGGGAGTGTGGGACAGCTTCTGGATACATGCGGAAGTGTAGAGGAGGATAGTCCGGCTGTTTCAGTAGAGTATGGGGAGTGTGGGACAGCTTCTGGATACACTCGGAAGTGTAGAGGATAGTCCGGCTGTTTCAGTAGAGTATGGGGCGTGTGGGACAGCTTCTGGATACACTCAGAAGTGTAGAGGATAGACCGGCTGTTTCAGTAGAGTATGGGGAGTGTGGGACAGCTTCTGGATACACTCGGAAGTGTAGAGGATAGTCCGGCTGTTTCAGTAGAGTATGGGGAGTGTGGGACAGCTTCTGGATACACTCGGAAGTGTAGAGGATAGTCCGGCTGTTTCAGTAGAGTATGGTGAGTGTGGGACAGCTTCTGGATACACTCGGAAGTGTAGAGGAGGATAGTCAGGCTGTTTCAGTAGAATATGGGGAGTGTGGGACCGCTTCTGGATACACTCGGAAGTGTAGAGGATAGTCTGTCCGTCACCCTCTCCAATCTCTTCTCTCACCCTCTCTCGCCCTCTGCTCTTACTCTTTTCTTCTCCCCCTCCCCCCTCTCTCCCTTTCTCCTCTTACCCTCCCATATCTCTCCTCACACCCTCTCCTCTCACCATCACTCTCCTATCTCTCCTCTCACCCTCCCCTATCTCTCCTCACACCCTCTCCTCTCTCTCCTCACACCCTCTCCTCTCTCTCCTCACACCCTCCCCTCTCTCTCCTCACACCCTCCCCTCTCTCTCCTCACACCATCACTCTTCTCCACTCACCCTCACTCTCCTATCTCTCCTCTCACCCTCCCCTCACACCCTCCCCTCTCTCTCCTCACACCCTCTCTCTCCTCACACCATCACTCTCCTATCTCTCCTCTCACCCTCCCCTATCTCTCCTCACACCCTCTCCTCTCTCTCCTCACACCCTCTCCTCTCTCTCCTCACACCCTCTTTTTCCTCACACCATCACTCTCCTCCACTCACCCTCACTCTCCTATCTCTCCTCTCACCCTCCCCTATCTCTCCTCACACCCTCTCCTCTCTCTCCTCACACCCTCTCCTCTCACTATCACTCTCCTCCACTCACCCTCACTCACCCTCACTCACCCTCACTCCTCTCCCCTGCTCCTTTCTCTCCTCCCTCTCTTGTGATGGCAATAATCTTGTGATGGCAATAATGTGTGGGAGAGGGAACTCTGAGTGTGCTGGGGGGGCTCTCCTCTCACCCTCTCCAATCTCTTCTCTCACCCTCTCTCCTCACACCATCACTCTCCTCCTCTCACCCTCTCCAATCTCTTCTCTCACCCTCTCCTCTTACTCTTTTCTTCTCCCCCTCCCCCCTCTCTCTCTTTCTCCTCTTACCCTCCCATATCTCTTCTCACACCCTCTCCTCTCACCATCACTCTCCTATCTCTCCTCTCACCCTCCCCTATCTCTCCTCACACCCTCTCCTCTCTCTCCTCACACCCTCCCCTCTCTCTCCTTACACCCTCCCCTCTCTCCCCTCACACCATCACTCTCCTCCACTCACCCTCACTCTCCTATCGCTCCTCTCACCCTCCCCTCTCTCTCCTCACACCCTCCCCTCTCTCTCCTCACACCCTCCCCTCTCTCTCCTCACACCCTCCCCTCTCCTCACACCCTCTCTCTCCTCACACCATCACTCTCCTATCTCTCCTCTCACCCTCCCCTATCTCTCCTCACACCCTCTCCTCTCTCTCCTCACACCCTCTCCTCTCTCTCCTCACACCCTCTCCTCTCACCATCACTCTCCTCCACTCACCCTCACATCTCTCCTCTCACCCTCCCCTATCTCTCCTCACACCCTCTCCTCTCTATCCTCACACCCTCTCCTCTCTCTGCTCACACCCTCTCTCTCCTCACACCATCACTCTCCTCCACTCACCCTCACTCTCCTATCTCTCCTCTCACCCTCCCCTATCTCTCCTCACACCCTCTCCTCTCTCTCCTCACACCCTCTCCTCTCTCTCCTCACACCCTCTCTTCTCTCTCCTCACACCCTCTCCTCTCTCTCCTCACACCATCACTCTCCTCCACTCACCCTCACTCTCCTATCTCTCCTCTCACCCTCCCCTATCTCTCCTCACACCCTCTCCTCTCTCTCCTCACACCCTCTCCTCTCACTATCACTCTCCTCCACTCACCCTCACTCTCCTCCACTCACCCTCACTCTCCTCTCCCCTGCTCCTTTCTTCCTCCCTCTCTCACCCTCTCCTCTCTCTCCCCAGGAATGTACACGTCCTACAAGCCCTATCTGCACAAAGACAAGACTGTGATGAAGCAGCTGCTGAAGGTAACTGTGCAGACAGATGTCAGGTCACAAACGTGCCTCAGTCATCAGTGGCAGCAAATTATGTGCTTACAATATGTGTGCGCGTGTGTGAGAAATATATATACTGTATACGTGTAACCCGCCTTCCCCGACCCTAAGGGAGAATCACTGCGGTTACCCGGTGATGGTGCTGCCTGTCTGGCTCACAGGAGGTTCTGAGCTTCTGCCGTCGTTGTTTGGGGATAATCAGGACAGGCTTTTAGGGATATTGACATCTTCTTGCTCGGTGTGGCAGCGCCTCTATTCCCACAGGGCCCATAGGAATAGGTGCAGTCCCCTATAGAAAACACTCCCTCCCTCCCTGAAGAAACTGCAGCCTCAGGCAGGAGTATAAAACAGGACCGGTTCTTTATTGCAGCAAGTACACAGCATACTCTTTACTTTGGTCCCTGGACTTAACCCCTAAGGCTTGAGGACTCCTATACCCCCTGGTGGAGTATGGGGCAGTGTCCCACTCCCCCGAGGGAGGGAGGGAGGGAGGGGGGGGGGAAGGTGAACCAGAGCTCAGGCTCCACATCTCAGCACAGACAGAACTACATTTAGGCTGCAGCCCCTTTTGTACCCAGGGGGGGGCCCTAGGTCTGAGTCCCTGATAGGGCAGTACGGAGGCCTTAGGCCCACCCCCCTATCACTCAAGGGAGTTGTTTACGGCAGCAGAAAGGAACATGGATTTAGCCCTAACACTGCCTGCGCTGGTACCAGGGCTTACGTGTTAGGCAGGGCAGATTAGTAGCGAAGAGGGAATAGGACAAAGTGCGCTAAATAGGAGCACCCTGTGAGTTGTTGGTTTGTGTGCCTGGTTACACACTGTGTTGGGCACCCTGTGAGTTGTTAGTTTGTGTGCCTGGTTACACACTGTGTTGGGCACCCTGTGAGTTGTTGGTTTGTGTGCCTGGTTACACACTGTGTTGGGCACCCTGTGAGTTGTTAGTTTGTGTGCCTGGTTACACACTGTGTTTGGCACCCTGTGAGTTGTTGGTTTGTGTGCCTGGTTACACACTGTGTTGGGCACCCTGTGAGTTGTTGGTTTGTGTGCCTGGTTACACACTGTATTAGGCACCCTGTGAGTTGTTGGTTTGTGTGCCTGGTTACACACTGTGTTGGGCACCCTGTGAGTTGTTGCTTTGTGTGCCTGGTTACACACTGTGTTGGGCACCCTGTGAGTTGTTGGTTTGTGTGTCTGGTTACCCACTGTGTTGGGCACTGTAACAGGGGAGTTATCCCTGTTCAGGTAATGTGCCTCTAATCCAGCAGTGTGGTGGTTAACTGCTGGTAGTCAATTAACAAACACCACCTGCCTGATTAGATGGCTTAGAAAAGCCTGTCTTTTGAGACAGGAAGAGAGACTCCTTAGCTCAGACCTGAGCTGAACAAAAGAAGGTACACGTGCTGAATTAAAACCAGAAGAATCCTTAGCTGATGAAGCTGAAAAGATGGGACATTCTCTGGAAGTGGGTGTGGAATTGCAACTTAATCTAAAAGGGGCTGAACTAGCAACCCCATTGAGTGGGAAAAGGGCATTTTTTAAACGCTCTGCAACTGCTGCCATGCAGTATGCCTACAATAAGATGAGCACCCGACGCGAGGGAAATCTCATGACCGCGCACGTAGCAAAAAGACTATACTTAGAAAAAGTCCTCCTCGAGCGACTGAGGAGTGCTGATCTCAAGCACCCTCAGGAGGAGACACGAATAAACTGGAGAAAGGGCTCCAATCCCAGCAGGACTGAGGGTTCTCTTCCTCCACCCACTCTCATTCAAGTCACAGAGATATCTAGAATGAGAGTGGAAGGATGGGCTTTGGCCGTGGCAAGCCCGAGCTTCCCACAAACAGGGGAGGTATGTAACAGGGGAGTTATCCCTGTTCAGGTAATGTGCCTCTAATCCAGCAGTGTGGTGGTTGACTGCTGGTAGTCAATTAACAAACACCACATGCCTGATTAGATGGCTTAGAAAAGCCTGTCTTTTGAGACTGGAAGAGAGACTCCTTAGCTCACACCTGAGCTGAACTTGGAGACAAAGAGTCTTGAGCCCTGCCAGAAGAAACAGCAGAGCTGCTTTCAAGACACAGGGGAAACTTCTAAACCTGAATGCTGACAAACCCTGAAGAAAAGGTAGCAACCAGGGACAGAGAAGATTTTCCCTCCAAACCACAAGGAACAGATAAGACTTTCATTTATAAGACTTTATTATATCTGTTCATTTCATGCTATATGTTTGGGGCTGGGAGACATGCTTATCTAAGGGAGTTGTGAACTGCATAGTATTTCACTAGAAATACTCCCAAGTGAACAGAAGCTTTGTTTACCCCTTGTTTGGATGATTTCCTGATGTTAAGGAAACAGGCGCAATAAAAGGCTTATTTAATTTCACTTTAATCAGTCTCCCTTGCATACCTCTGTGAGCGTCCCTGTGAGTTGTTGGTTTGTGTGCCTGGTTACACACGGTGTTGGGCACCCTGTGAGTTGTTGGTTTGCGTGCCTGGTTACACACTGTGTTGGGCACCCTGTGAGTTGTTGGTTTGTGTGCCTGGTTACACACTGTGTTGGGCACCCTGTGAGTTGTTAGTTTGTGTGCCTGGTTACACACTGTGTTGGGCACCCTGTGAGTTGTTGGTTTGTGTGCCTGGTTACACACTGTGTTGGGCACCCTGTGAGTTGTTAATTTGTGTGCCTGGTTACACACTGTGTTGGGCACCCTGTGAGTTGTTGGTTTGTGTGCCTGGTTACACACTGTGTTGGGCACCCTGTGAGTTGTTGGTTTGTGTGCCTGGTTACACACTGTGTTGGGCACCCTGTGAGTTGTTAGTTTGTGTGCCTGGTTACACACTGTGTTGGGCACCCTGTGAGTTGTTGGTTTGCGTGCCTGCTTACACACGGTGTTGGGCACCCTGTGAGTTGTTGGTTTGTGTGCCTGGTTACACACTGTGTTGGGCACCCTGTGAGTTGTTAGTTTGTGTGCCTGGTTACACACTGTGTTGGGCACCCTGTGAGTTGTTGGTTTGTGTGCCTGGTTACACACTGTGTTGGGCACCCTGTGAGTTGTTGGTTTGTGTGCCTGGTTACACACTGTGTTGGGCACCCTGTGAGTTGTTAGGTTGTGTGCCTGGTTACACACTGTGTTGGGCACCCTGTGAGTTGTTAGTTTGTGTGCCTGGTTACACACGGTGTTGTCGCACACACCGCTGACGCACCATTTCTTCCCGCAGGGTCTCCAGAAGACGCTTCCCTCTTCCACACTCAGCTCCATCCTCCGCAGACACCTGTTTGAACTCACGCAGAGCTTCATACTCCCTGTGGTAAGACTCCTGTACCCTCCTGCACTGTCCCTGTGGTAAGACCCCCGTACCCTCCTGCACTACCCCTTTGGTAAGACCCCCGTACCCTCCTGCACTGCCCCTGTGGTGAGACCCTGTCCCCCCTACACTGTCCCTGTGGTGAGACCCCGTCCCCCCTACACTGTCCCTGTGGTAAGACCCCGTCCCCCCTACACTGTCCCTGTGGTAAGACCCCCGTATCCTCCTGCACTGTCCCTGTGGTAAGACCCCCGTATCCTCCTGCACTGCCCCTGTGGTAAGACCCCCGTACCCTCCTGCACTGCCCCTGTGGTGAGACCACGTCCCCCCTACACTGTCCCTGTGGTACGACCCCGTCCCCCCTACACTGTCCCTGTGGTACGACCCCGTCCCCCCTACACTGTCCCTGTGGTGAGACCCCCGTCCCCCCTACAATGTCCCTGTGGAAAGACCCGGTCCCCCCTACACTTTCCCTGTGGTAAGACCCCGTCCCCCCTGCACTGTCCCTGCGGTAAGACCCCGTCCCCCCTGCACTGTCCCTGTGGTAAGACCCCGTCACCCCTACACTGTCCCTGTGGTAAGACCCCGTCCCCCCTACACTGTCCCTGTGGTAAGACCCCGTCCCCCCTACACTGTCCCTGTGGTAAGACCACGTTCTCCCTACACTGTCCCTGTGGTAAGACCACGTCCCCCCTACACTGTCCCTGTGGTGAGACCCCCGTCCCCCCTACACTGTCCCTGTGGTAAGACCACGTCCCCCCTACACTGTCCCTGTGGTGAGACCCCGTCCCCCCTGCACTGTCCCAGTGGTAAGACCCCGTCCCCCCTGCACTGTCCCAGTGGTAAGACCCCATCCCCCCTGCACTGTCCCTGTGGTAAGACCCCGTCCCCCCTACACTGTCCCTGTGGTGAGACCCCCGTCCCCCCTACACTGTCCCTGTGGTAAGACCCCGTCCCCCCTACACTGTCCCTGTGATAAGACCCCGTCCCCCCTACACTGTCCCTGTGGTAAGACCCCTGTCCCCCCTACACTGTCCCTGTGGTAAGACCCCCGTCCCCCCTACACTGTCCCTGTTGTAAGACCCCCGTACCCTCCTGCACTGCCCCTGTGGTGAGACCCCGTCCCCCCTACACTGTCCCTGTGGTAAGACCCCGTCCCCCCTACACTGTCCCTGTGGTGAGACCCCCGTCCCCCCTACACTGTCCATGTGGTAAGACCCCGTCCCCCCTACACTGTCCCTGTGATAAGACCCCGTCCCCCCTACACTGTCCCTGTGGTAAGACCCCTGTCCCCCCTACACTGTCCCTGTGGTAAGACCCCCGTCCCCCCTACACTGTCCCTGTTGTAAGACCCCCGTACCCTCCTGCACTGCCCCTGTGGTGAGACCCCGTCCCCCCTATACTGTCCCTGTGGTAAGACCCCGTCCCCCCTACACTGTCCCTGTGGTGAGACCCCCGTCCCCCCTGCACTGTCCCTGTGGTGAGATCCCCGTCCCCCCTACACTGTCCCTGTGGTGAGACCCCCGTCCCCCCTGCACTGTCCCTGTGGTGAGATCCCCGTCCCCCCTACACTGTCCCTGTGGTGAGACCCCCGTCCCCCCTGCACTGTCCCTGTGGTGAGATCCCCGTCCCCCCTACACTGTCCCTGTGGTGAGATCCCCGTCCCGCCTGCACTGTCCCTGTGGTGAGACCCCCGTCCCCCCTGCACTGTCCCTGTGGTGTGACCCCCGTCCCCCCTACACTGTCCCTGTGGTAAGACCCCCGTCCCCCTTACACTGTCCCTGTGGTAAGACCCCGTCCCCCCTACACTGTCCCTGTGATAAGACCCCGTCCCCCCTACACTGTCCCTGTGGTAAGACCCCTGTCCCCCCTACACTGTCCCTGTGGTAAGACCCCCGTCCCCCCTACACTGTCCCTGTTGTAAGACCCCCGTACTTTCCTGCACTGCCCCTGTGGTGAGACCCCGTCCCCCCTACACTGTCCCTGTGGTAAGACCCCGTCCCCCCTACACTGTCCCTGTGGTGAGACCCCCGTCCCCCCTGCACTGTCCCTGTGGTGAGACCCCCGTCCCCCCTGCACTGTCCCTGTGGTGAGACCCCGTCCCCCCTACACTGTCCCTGTGGTAAGACCCCGTCCCCCCTACACTGTCCCTGTGGTGAGACCCCCGTCCCCCCTGCACTGTCCCTGTGGTGAGATCCCCGTCCCGCCTGCACTGTCCCTGTGGTGTGACCCCCGTCCCCCCTACACTGTCCCTGTGGTGTGACCCCCGTCCCCCCTACACTGTCCCTGTGGTGAGACCCCCGTCCCGCCTGCACTGTCCCTGTGGTGAGATCCCCGTCCCCCCTGCACTGTCCCTGTGGTGAGACCCCCGTCCCCCCTACACTGTCCCTGTGGTGAGACCCCCGTCCCCCCTGCACTGTCCCTGTGGTGAGATCCCCGTCCCCCCTGCACTGTCCCTGTGGTGAGACCCCCGTCCCCCCTACACTGTCCCTGTGGTGAGACCCCCGTCCCGCCTGCACTGTCCCTGTGGTGAGATCCCCGTCCCCCCTGCACTGTCCCTGTGGTGAGACCCTCGTCCCCCCTACACTGTCCCTGTGGTGAGACCCCCGTCCCCCCTGCACTGTCTCTGTGGTGAGACCCCCGTCCCCCCTGCACAGTCCCTGTGGTGAGATCCCCGTCCCGCCTGCACTGTCCCTGTGGTGAGACCCCCGTCCCGCCTGCACTGTCCCTGTGGTGAGATCCCCGTCCCCCCTGCACTGTCCCTGTGGTGTGACCCCCGTCCCCCCTACACTGTCCCTGTGGTGTGACCCCCGTCCCCCCTACACTGTCCCTGTGGTGAGACCCCCGTCCCCCCTACACTGTCCCTGTGGTGAGACCCCCGTCCCGCCTGCACTGTCCCTGTGGTGAGATCCCCGTCCCCCCTGCACTGTCCCTGTGGTGAGACCCCCGTCCCCCCTGCACAGTCCCTGTGGTGAGACCCCCGTCCCCCCTGCACTGTCCCTGTGGTGAGACCCCCGTCCCCCCTGCACTGTCCCTGTGGTGAGACCCCCGTCCCCCCTGCACTGTCCCTGTGGTGAGACCCCCGTCCCGCCTGCACAGTCCCTGTGGTGTGACCCCCGTCCCCCCTGCACAGTCCCTGTGGAGAGACCCCCGTCCCCCCTGCACTGTCTCTGTGGTGAGACCCCCGTCCCGCCTGCACTGTCCCTGTGGTGAGACCCCCGTCCCGCCTGCACTGTCCCTGTGGTGAGACCCCCGTCCCGCCTGCACTGTCCCTGTGGTGAGACCCCCGTCCCGCCTGCACAGTCCCTGTGGTGAGACCCCCGTCCCCCCTACACTGTCCCTGTGGTGAGACCCCCGTCCCGCCTGCACAGTCCCTGTGGTGAGACCCCCGTCCCCCCTACACTGTCCCTGTGGTGAGACCCCCGTCCCGCCTGCACTGTCCCTGTGGTGAGACCCCCGTCCCGCCTGCACTGTCCCTGTGGTGAGACCCTCGTCCCGCCTGCACTGTCCCTGTGGTGAGACCCCCGTCCCCCCTGCACAGTCCCTGTGGTGAGACCCCCGTCCCCCCCTGCACAGTCCCTGTGGTGAGACCCCCGCCCCCCCTGCGCTGCCCCTGTGATACCTCAGAGTAACAGCTGCTTATTCTCTCTGTCTCTCAGGAGCGATACATGGGCAGCCTGATGCCTCATTACAGCTCCATCACCGCCTGGAAGGTAACGCGCCAACATCCCCATCCTTTCCCACTGCGCACTGCAGGCGTCTTCAGCTCTGAAATAGTTAACTCTTACACCCTATGTTGCCAGAGTCTATTCCACTAACACGTCTCGCACACCCACCCACCTCCCTCTGCCCACCCCACTATCACACAACACACAACACACAACACAACCGTGTCTTCTTCCACAGTGTCCCCCCAGATAACGGTGTCTCCTGGCATAGTGTGTATTGTATGTCTTTATTTATATAGCGCCAAAAGTGTACTCAGCGCTTCACAAAGAATACAGTACAGGGAATTATAATAAAACAATAAGTGCAGCAAAGTCAGAGTCAGACAATAGGAAAGGAAATCCCTGCCCCGAAGAGCTTACAATCTAAGAGGTTTAATGGGAGACTTACAGAGACAGCAGGCGAGGGAGTAAGTGCTGTAGATGGCTGTGCTTGGTCACAATGTCTGGTAGGAGTGACTGAGTGTGGGACATTAGCCATGAGGGCAGGCTGTTGGGATGCTTGATTTGTGGGGTAAAATTTAAGGAAGGTCAGTGTTAAATGAAAAGGTTAACACCATTTACAGGGGAAAAGGTGTCAGGGAGGCATGAGTGAGATCAGGTGTGTATGTCTGGCTTCAGGCTTAGGGGAGATCCCCAGCAGCAGGAAGGAGGAGATAGAGGATGTGTGTGTGGGTGTTTTTTATTGAGGGGTAAATAAGTTGTTGGGAGAGAGGTGTATAAATAATGGTGCAGCGGGGAGTGGGGAAGGAGTGAGGAAACAGTAAACAGAAAAAGAAATAGGGAGGGCATAGTGAGATGCAGTAGGGAGGGCACAGTGAGATGCAGTAGGGAGGGCATAGTGAGATGCAGGAGGGAGGGCATAGTGAGATGCAGTAGGGAGGGCATAGTGAGATGCAGTAGGGAGGGCATAGTGAGATGCAGTAGGGAGGGCACAGTGAGATGCAGTAGGGAGGGCATAGTGAGATGCAGTAGGGAGGGCACAGTGAGATGCAGTAGGGAGGGCACAGTGAGATGCAGTAGGGAGGGCATAGTGAGATGCAGTAGGGAGGGCATAGTGAGATGCAGGAGGGAGGGCATAGTGAGATGCAGTAGGGAGGGCATAGTGAGATGCAGGAGGGAGGGCATAGTGAGATGCAGTAGGGAGGGCATAGTGAGATGCAGGAGGGAGGGCACAGTGAGATGCAGGAGGAGAGATTCACAGGTACTGGAGGATAAAAATGTAAAAATAAATCACAGCTGTTAAAAGTTAATGTCTCACAGTGGCAACGTTGTAATGCAGAGTCCAGATCTTCCTCCAATCTTCATCTCCAAAATTAACTCTTGCAGACACTTTAGATATGACACTTATGATGGGACGCTTTTGATGTTACACAGCCATATGGCTCACAGCCACGTTACACTGACTTAAGTGCCCTAATCACATGCATGTGACTAACACTTAAGGGAGGGGGTTTGTCTAATCAACTCAGACATACCAAATAGTTAATTAGATTATCATTTCTCTCTCAATTGATAGGAATCAGCTCACAAACATACCCCAAAAGCCAATTAAATCTTCATTTCTCTGGTTGGTAGAATGCAGCTCAATGACACATACCCCACAAGCCCATGCAATCCCACCCCAGATAACGGTGTCTCCTCGCACAGAACCCCCCGCAGGTGCGGCCGTTCCAGCAGGAGGAGCTCATGAAGACGCTGGAGCACACCGGGCCGCAGCTCGGCTCCGGGATAAAGGGGGACTGGATGGGTCTATACAGGTGAGGGGGAGAGAGGGGACGGGGTGTCATGGGAATGTCACCGTATCTCCCTTTGCCTCTATTAGATTGTAAGCTCTTATGGGGAGAGGGTCACCTACCCGAGTCTGGGTCACTTACCAGAGACCTGAGGGTCACCTACCTTGGGATGTCCATGTTACAGAGGCCTATCACCCCTCCTATTATTGGTTACTTCATTCAGGGCACGCCCCCTCCTCTCCTCTGACTGGCTGGTCCCTCCCTCCTCTCCTCTGATTGGCTGTTCCCTCCCTCTGTCGCCTGCAGGCGCTTCCTGAAGTCTCCGCACTTTGAGGGTTGGTACCGACAGAAGCAGCGAGAGATGAGCCAGCGGCTGGAGACTCAGCACCTGCAGGTCATCTGTGAGGCGGTGAGTCCTGCAGAGCATTGCGACCCTCAGTCCAGCCTGCCTGAGCCCCGCAGAGCATCTCTACCCTAACACCCGGCTGCCTAAGCCCAGCAGAGCATCGTAACTTTAACCCCAGCCTGCATGGGTCCTGCAGAGCATGGCATCCTAGCCTCTGAGGGTGACACAGGAAGGATGTTATCCTTGTTTGTCTTTCCTGCAGAACATCGCAGAATGGATAAAGAACAAGTCAGAGGTGGAGATTGTGGATTTGGTGCTAAAACTGCGAGACAAACTGGTAATGCATAACCCTATGTCACTGTGTCACTGTCTGTTTCCATCACTTTGTCACCGTCTGTATCCATCACTGTGTCACCGCCTGTATCTGTCACTGTGTCTGTGTCACCGCCTGTATCTGTCACTGTGTCTGGGTGTCACAGTCTGTATCCGTCACTGTGTCACCGTCTGTATCCGTCACTGTCTGTATCTGTCACTGTGTCTGGGTGTCACCGCCTGTATCTGTCACTGTGTCTGTATCACCGCCTGTATCTGTCACTGTGTCTGGGTGTCACAGTCTGTCTCTGTCACTGTGGGAGTCCCTGGGCTGTGATAACACGCGTGTCTCTGTCACTGTGGGAGTCCCTGGGCTGTGATGACACGCGTGTATCTGTCACTGTGGGAGTCCCTGGGCTGTGATGACACGCGTGTATCTGTCACTGTGGGAGTCCCTGGGCTGTGATAACACGCGTGTATCTGTCACTGTGGGAGTCCCTGGGCTGTGATAACACGCGTGTATCTGTCACTGTGGGAGTCCCTGGGCTGTGATGACACGCGTGTATCTGTCACTGTGGGAGTCCCTGGGCTGTGATGACACGCGTGTATCTGTCACTGTGGGAGTCCCTGGGCTGTGATGACACGCGTGTATCTGTCACTGTGGGAGTCCCTGGGCTGTGATGACACGCATGTATCTGTCACTGTGGGAGTCCCTGGGCTGTGATGACACGCGTGTATCTGTCACTGTGGGAGTCCCTGGGCTGTGATAACACGCGTGTCTCTGTCACTGTGGGAGTCCCTGGGCTGTGATGACACGCGTGTATCTGTCACTGTGGGAGTCCCTGGGCTGTGATGACACGCATGTATCTGTCACTGTGGGAGTCCCTGGGCTGTGATAACACGCATGTATCTGTCACTGTGGGAGTCCCTGGGCTGTGATAACACGCGTGTATCTGTCACTGTGGGAGTCCCTGGGCTGTGATAACACGCGTGTCTCTGTCACTGTGGGAGTCCCTGGGCTGTGATAACACGCGTGTATCTGTCACTGTGGGAGTCCCTGGGCTGTGATAACACGCGTGTATCTGTCACTGTGGGAGTCCCTGGGCTGTGATGACACGCGTGTATCTGTCACTGTGGGAGTCCCTGGGCTGTGATGACACGCGTGTATCTGTCACTGTGGGAGTCCCTGGGCTGTGATAACACGCGTGTCTCTGTCACTGTGGGAGTCCCTGGGCTGTGATAACACGCGTGTATCTGTCACTGTGGGAGTCCCTGGGCTGTGATGACACGCGTGTATCTGTCACTGTGGGAGTCCCTGGGCTGTGATGACACGCGTGTATCTGTCACTGTGGGAGTCCCTGGGCTGTGATGACACGCGTGTATCTGTCACTGTGGGAGTCCCTGGGCTGTGATGACACGCATGTATCTGTCACTGTGGGAGTCCCTGGGCTGTGATAACACGCGTGTCTCTGTCACTGTGGGAGTCCCTGGGCTGTGATGACACGCATGTATCTGTCACTGTGGGAGTCCCTGGGCTGTGATGACACGCGTGTATCTGTCACTGTGGGAGTCCCTGGGCTGTGATGACACGCATGTATCTGTCACTGTGGGAGTCCCTGGGCTGTGATGACACGCGTGTATCTGTCACTGTGGGAGTCCCTGGGCTGTGATGACACGCGTGTATCTGTCACTGTGGGAGTCCCTGGGCTGTGATAACACGCGTGTATCTGTCACTGTGGGAGTCCCTGGGCTGTGATAACACGCGTGTATCTGTCACTGTGGGAGTCCCTGGGCTGTGATAACACGCGTGTCTCTGTCACTGTGGGAGTCCCTGGGCTGTGATGACACGCGTGTATCTGTCACTGTGGGAGTCCCTGGGCTGTGATGACACGCGTGTATCTGTCACTGTGGGAGTCCCTGGGCTGTGATAACACGCGTGATTATTACAATGATATAATAGTCTCTCTCCCCCTGTAGCTGAGAGCGCACAGACAGCATCTTCCCGTGAGCGCTACTTCCCTGCAAAGACTGGGGTGTCACATTGATGCAGTGATCTGCTCGCTCCCCGAAGACCTGCAGAGCATCCTGCACCCCAACTAAGAACCCGCAGAGCGTCCCGCTCCCTCACTGAGACCCGCAGAGCGTCCCGCTCCCTCACTGAGACCCGCAGAGCGTCCCGCTCCCTCACTGAGACCCGCAGAGCGTCCCGCTCCCTCACTGAGACCCGCAGAGCGGCAATCCGACATCCCCCGACAGATCCTCCCCCCACACACCCGACAGATCCCCCACACCCCCCCAATAGATCCTTGCCCCCAAACCCCTCAACAACCTGATAGATCCCCCCCACACACACACTCCCAACAGATCCCCCCTTCCCACTTTCCTTTACATATTATGCCGCGATTAATATAACAGTCCCGAATTTATTTTGGGTTTGCAATCCAATGAAAGCACTCGGGCATGTAGCAACCTTTTATTTTTACAGCTGTTTCCTTGATAAGGATTTGTGTAACCGCTCAATCCCAAAACACAAACTGTAGAAAGCACAATACTATATCCCCAGGGAACATGCAACCCTATCTACATACAGGGATCCCACAGGCGGCCATGTTTAATACCTTCCCAGGCAGATGGTCCAACGACGCCTGCAGTGTATTAATATATTTTAATAGTTGAAACTTTAAAGAGCGGCTTTTAGGATTGTGGGTAAGGATGAGACGTGTACCTACGGGGATGACGTGGCCGCGGTTATAACGTGTGGCCGCGGGACGGTTTAACTCTGCGGGTTTGGAACAGTTTGGATAGTATTGATCTTCGTCTCTCGGTGCTGTGCTATATCTTACTTGTATATTTATCGATCTGCATGTGTAAATTATTCCATTTCTGTTGTAGTTGTTATTAAATAAATATCGCTGTTTAATGGCTTTGTTTGATACAATCATCACCCAATCACCCACCCAATCACCCAATCAGTAATCACCCAATCACCCAATCACCCACCCAATCACCCACCCAATCACCCACCCAATCACCCACCCAATCACCCACCCAATCAGTAATCACCCACTCAATCACCCACTCAATCACCCACTCAATCACCCACTCAATCACCCACTCAATCACCCACTCAATCACCCACTCAATCACCCACTCAATCACCCACTCAATCACCCAACCGAATAGACACAATGTGTGAAAATGCAACATGTTAGTAACATAGTAATAACGGACGGGAACATGCCTGGTGTCTGTGTGTATATATATATATACCCCAGCGGGGATAGATTTAGTGCCCCGGGTCCCTTCTGTCTCTGTGTATACCCCAGCGGGGATAGATTTAGTGCCCCGGGTCCCTTCTGTCTCTGTGTGTATACCCCAGCGGGGATAGATTTAGTGCCCCGGGTCCCTTCTGTCTCTGTGTATACCCCAGCGGGGATAGATTTAGTGCCCCGGGTCCCTTCTGTCTCTGTGTGTATACCCCAGCGGGGATAGATTTAGTGCCCCGGGTCCCTTCTGTCTGTGTGTATACCCCAGCGGGGATAGATTTAGTGCCCCGGGTCCCTTCTGTCTGTGTGTATACCCCAGCGGGGATAGATTTAGTGCCCCGGGTCCCTTCTGTCTGTGTGTATACCCCAGCGGGGATAGATTTAGTGCCCCGGGTCCCTTCTGTCTGTGTGTATACCCCAGCGGGGATAGATTTAGTGCCCCGGGTCCCTTCTGTCTGTGTGTATACCCCAGCGGGGATAGATTTAGTGCCCCGGGTCCCTTCTGTCTCTGTGTGTATACCCCAGCGGGGATAGATTTAGTGCCCCGGGTCCCTTCTGTCTGTGTGTATACCCCAGCAGGGATAGATTTAGTGCCCCGGGTCCCTTCTGTCTGTGTGTGTATACCCCAGCGGGGATAGATTTAGTGCCCCGGGTCCCTTCTGTCTGTGTGTATACCCCAGCGGGGATAGATTTAGTGCCCCGGGTCCCTTCTGTCTGTGTGTATACCCCAGCGGGGATAGATTTAGTGCCCGGGTCCCTTCTGTCTGTGTGTATACCCCAGCGGGGATAGATTTAGTGCCCCGGGTCTCTTCTGTCTCTGTGTGTATACCCCAGCGGGGAAAGATTTAGTGCCCCGGGTCCCTTCTGTCTCTGTGTATACCCCAGCGGGGATAGATTTAGTGCCCCGGGTCCCTTCTGTCTGTGTATACCCCAGCGGGGATAGATTTAGTGCCCCGGGTCCCTTCTGTCTCTGTGTGTATACCCCAGCGGGGATAGATTTAGTGCCCCCGGTCCCTTCTGTCTGTCTGTATACCCCAGCGGGGATAGATTTAGTGCCCCGTGTCCCTTCTGTCTCTGTGTGTATACCCCAGCGGGGATAGATTTAGTGCCCCGGGTCCCTTCTGTCTCTGTGTGTATACCCCAGCAGGGATAGATTTAGTGCCCCGGGTCCCTTCTGTCTGTGTGTATATACCCCAGCGGGGATAGATTTAGTGCCCCGGGTCCCTTCTGTCTCTGTGTATACCCCAGCGGGGATAGATTTAGTGCCCCGGGTCCCTTATGTCTCTGTGTATACCCCAGCGGGGATAGATTTAGTGCCCCGGGTCCCTTCTGTCTCTGTGTATACCCCAGCGGGGATAGATTTAGAGCCCCGGGTCCCTTCTGTCTGTGTGTATACCCCAGCGGGGATAGATTTAGTGCCCCGGGTCCCTTCTGTCTGTGTGTATACCCCAGCGGGGATAGATTTAGTGCCCCGGGTCCCTTCTGTCTGTGTGTATACCCCAGCGGGGATAGATTTAGTGCCCCGGGTCCCTTCTGTCTGTGTGTATACCCCAGCGGGGATAGATTTAGTGCCCCGGGTCCCTTCTGTCTCTGTGTATACCCCAGCGGGGATAGATTTAGTGCCCCGGGTCCCTTCTGTCTGTGTGTATACCCCAGCGGGGATAGATTTAGTGCCCCGGGTCCCTTCTGTCTCTGTGTGTATACCCCAGCGGGGATAGATTTAGTGCCCCGGGTCCCTTCTGTCTGTGTATACCCCAGCGGGGATAGATTTAGTGCCCCGGGTCCCTTCTGTCTCTGTGTATATACCCCAGCGGGGATAGATTTAGTGCCCCGGGTCCCTTCTGTCTCTGTGTATACCCCAGCGGGGATAGATTTAGTGCCCCGGGTCCCTTCTGTCTCTGTGTATACCCCAGCGGGGATAGATTTAGTGCCCCGGGTCCCTTCTGTCTGTGTGTATACCCCAGCGGGGATAGATTTAGTGCCCCGGGTCCCTTCTGTCTCTGTGTATTTACCCCAGCGGGGATAGATTTAGTGCCCCGGGTCCCTTCTGTCTCTGTGTATACCCCAGCGGGGATAGATTTAGTGCCCCGGGTCCCTTCTGTCTGTGTGTATACCCCAGCGGGGATAGATTTAGTGCCCCTGGTCCCTTCTATCTGTGTGTATACCCCAGCGGGGATAGATTTAGTCCCCCGGGTCCCTTCTGTCTGTGTGTATACCCCAGCGGGGATAGATTTAGTGCCCCGGGTCCCTTCTGTCTGTGTGTATACCCCAGCAGGGATAGATTTAGTGCCCCGGGTCCCTTCTGTCTGTGTGTATATACCCCAGCGGGGATAGATTTAGTGCCCCGGGTCCCTTCTGTCTGTGTGTATACCCCAGCGGGGATAGATTTAGTGCCCCGGGTCCCTTCTGTCTGTGTGTATACCCCAGCGGGGATAGATTTAGTGCCCGGGTCCCTTCTGTCTGTGTGTATACCCCAGCGGGGATAGATTTAGTGCCCCGGGTCCCTTCTGTCTCTGTGTATACCCCAGCGGGGATAGATTTAGTGCCCCGGGTCCCTTCTGTCTCTGTGTATACCCCAGCGGGGATAGATTTAGTGCCCCGGGTCCCTTCTGTCTGTGTGTATACCCCAGCGGGGATAGATTTAGTGCCCCGGGTCCCTTCTGTCTCTGTGTATACCCCAGCGGGGATAGATTTAGTGCCCCGGGTCCCTTCTGTCTCTGTGTGTATACCCCAGCGGGGATAGATTTAGTGCCCCGGGTCCCTTCTGTCTCTGTGTGTATACCCCAGCGGGGATAGATTTAGTGCCCCGGGTCCCTTCTGTCTGTGTGTATACCCCAGCGGGGATAGATTTAGTGCCCCGGGTCCCTTCTGTCTCTGTGTATACCCCAGCGGGGATAGATTTAGTGCCCCGGGTCCCTTCTGTCTCTGTGTATACCCCAGCGGGGATAGATTTAGTGCCCCGGGTCCCTTCTGTCTCTGTGTATACCCCAGCGGGGATAGATTTAGTGCCCCGGGTCCCTTCTGTCTCTCTGTGTATACCCCAGCGGGGATAGATTTAGTGCCCCGGGTCCCTTCTGTCTCTGTGTATACCCCAGCGGGGATAGATTTAGTGCCCCGGGTCCCTTCTGTCTCTCTGTGTATACCCCAGCGGGGATAGATTTAGTGCCCCGGGTCCCTTCTGTCTGTGTGTATACCCCAGCGGGGATAGATTTAGTGCCCCGGGTCCCTTCTGTCTGTGTGTATACCCCAGCGGGATAGATTTAGTGCCCCGGGTCCCTTCTGTCTGTGTATACCCCAGCGGGGATAGATTTAGTGCCCCGGGTCCCTTCTGTCTCTGTGTATACCCCAGCGGGGATAGATTTAGTGCCCCGGGTCCCTTCTGTCTCTGTGTATACCCCAGCGGGGATAGATTTAGTGCCCCGGGTCCCTTCTGTCTCTGTGTATACCCCAGCGGGGATAGATTTAGTGCCCCGGGTCCCTTCTGTCTCTGTGTATACCCCAGCGGGGATAGATTTAGTGCCCCGGGTCCCTTCTGTCTCTGTGTATACCCCAGCGGGGATAGATTTAGTGCCCCGGGTCCCTTCTGTCTCTGTGTATACCCCAGCGGGGATAGATTTAGTGCCCGGGTTCCTTCTGTCTCTGTGTATACCCCAGCGGGGATAGATTTAGTGCCCCGGGTCCCTTCTGTCTGTGTGTGTATACCCCAGCGGGGATAGATTTAGTGCCCCGGGTCCCTTCTGTCTGTGTGTATACCCCAGCGGGGATAGATTTAGTGCCCCGGGTCCCTTCTGTCTCTGTGTGTATACCCCAGCAGGGATAGATTTAGTGCCCCGGGTCCCTTCTGTCTCTGTGTATACCCCAGCGGGGATAGATTTAGTGCCCCGGGTCCCTTCTGTCTGTGTGTGTATACCCCAGCGGGGATAGATTTAGTGCCCCGGGTACCTTCTGTCTGTGTATACCCCAGCGGGGATAGATTTAGTGCCCCGGGTCCCTTCTGTCTGTGTGTATACCCCAGCGGGGATAGATTTAGTGCCCCGGGTCCCTTCTGTCTGTGTATACCCCAGCGGGGATAGATTTAGTGCCCCGGGTCCCTTCTGTCTGTGTATACCCCAGCGGGGATAGATTTAGTGCCCCGGGTCCCTTCTGTCTGTGTATACCCCAGCGGGGATAGATTTAGTGCCCCGGGTCCCTTCTGTCTGTGTGTATACCCCAGCGGGGATAGATTTAGTGCCCCGGGTCCCTTCTGTCTGTGTGTATACCCCAGCGGGGATAGATTTAGTGCCCCGGGACCCTTCTGTCTGTGTGTATACCCCAGCGGGGATAGATTTAGTGCCCCGGGTCCCTTCTGTCTGTGTACACCCCAGCGGGGATAGATTTAGTGCCCCGGGTCCCTTCTGTCTCTGTGTATACCCCAGCGGGGATAGATTTAGTGCCCCGGGTCCCTTCTGTCTCTGTGTATACCCCAGCGGGGATAGATTTAGTGCCCCGGGTCCCTTCTGTCTGTGTGTATACCCCAGCGGGGATAGATTTAGTGCCCCGGCTCCCTTCTGTCTGTGTGTATACCCCAGCGGGGATAGATTTAGTGCCCCGGGTCCCTTCTGTCTGTGTGTGTATACCCCAGCGGGGATAGATTTAGTGCCCCGGGTCCCTTCTGTCTGTGTGTGTATACCCCAGCGGGGATAGATTTAGTGCCCCGGGTCCCTTCTGTCTGTGTGTGTATACCCCAGCGGGGATAGATTTAGTGCCCCGGGTCCCTTCTGTCTGTGTGTGTATACCCCAGCGGGGATAGATTTAGTGCCCCGGGTCCCTTCTGTGTCTCTGTGTGTATACCCCAGCGGGGATAGATTTAGTGCCCCGGGTCCCTTCTGTCTGTGTGTATACCCCAGCGGGGATAGATTTAGTGCCCCGGGTCCCTTCTGTGTCTGTGTGTATAGCCCAGCGGGGATAGATTTAGTGCCCCGGGTCCCTTCTGTCTCTGTGTATACCCCAGCGGGGATAGATTTAGTGCCCCGGGTCCCTTCTGTCTCTGTATACCCCAGCGGGGATAGATTTAGTGCCCCGGGTCCCTTCTGTCTCTGTGTGTATACCCCAGCGGGGATAGATTTAGTGCCCCGGGTCCCTTCTGTCTGTGTGTATATATATATATATATACCCCAGCGGGGATAGATTTAGTGCCCCGGGTCCCTTCTGTCTCTGTGTATACCCCAGCGGGGATAGATTTAGTGCCCCGGGTCCCTTCTGTCTGTGTGTATACCCCAGCGGGGATAGATTTAGTGCCCCGGGTCCCTTCTGTCTGTCTGTGTATACCCCAGCGGGGATAGATTTAGTGCCCCGGGTCCCTTCTGTCTCTGTGTATACCCCAGCGGGGATAGATTTAGTGCCCCGGGTCCCTTCTGTCTGTGTGTATACCCCAGCGGGGATAGATTTAGTGCCCCGGGTCCCTTCTGTCTCTGTGTATACCCCAGCGGGGATAGATTTAGTGCCCCGGGTCCCTTCTGTCTCTGTGTGTATACCCCAGAGGGGATAGATTTAGTGCCCCGGGTCCCTTCTGTCTCTGTGTATACCCCAGCGGGGATAGATTTAGTGCCCCGGGTCCCTTCTGTCTCTGTGTATACCCCAGCGGGGATAGATTTAGTGCCCCGGGTCCCTTCTGTCTGTGTATACCCCAGCGGGGATAGATTTAGTACCCCGGGTACCTTCTGTCTGTGTATACCCCAGCGGGGATAGATTTAGTGCCCCGGGTCCCTTCTGTCTGTGTGTATACCCCAGCGTGGATAGATTTAGTGCCCCGGGTCCCTTCTGTCTCTGTGTATACCCCAGCGGGAATAGATTTAGTGCCCCGGGTCCCTTCTGTCTGTGTGTATACCCCAGCGGGGATAGATTTAGTGCCCCGGGTCCCTTCTGTCTGTGTGTATACCCCAGCGGGGATAGATTTAGTGCCCCGGGTCCCTTCTGTCTGTGGATACCCCAGCGGGGATAGATTTAGTGCCCCGGGTCCCTTCTGTCTCTGTGTGTATACCCCAGCGGGGATAGATTTAGTGCCCCGGGTCCCTTCTGTCTCTGTGTATACCCCAGCGGGGATAGATTTAGTGCCCCGGGTCCCTTCCGTCTGTGTGTATACCCCAGCGGGGATAGATTTAGTGCCCCGGCTCCCTTCTGTCTCTGTGTATACCCCAGCGGGGATAGATTTAGTGCCCCGGGTCCCTTCTGTCTGTCTGTGTATACCCCAGCGGGGATAGATTTAGTGCCCCGGGTCCCTTCCGTCTGTGTGTATACCCCAGCGGGGATAGATTTAGTGCCCCGGGTCCCTTCTGTCTCTGTGTATACCCCAGCGGTGATAGATTTAGTGCCCCGGGTCCCTTCTGTCTCTGTGTATACCCCAGCGGGGATAGATTTAGTGCCCCGGGTCCCTTCTGTCTCTGTGTATACCCCAGCGGGGATAGATTTAGTGCCCCGGGTCCCTTCCGTCTGTGTGTATACCCCAGCGGGGATAGATTTAGTGCCCCGGGTCCCTTCTGTCTCTGTGTATACCCCAGCGGTGATAGATTTAGTGCCCCGGGTCCCTTCTGTCTCTGTGTATACCCCAGCGGGGATAGATTTAGTGCCCCGGGTCCCTTCTGTCTGTGTGTATACCCCAGCGGGGATAGATTTAGTGCCCCGGGTCCCTTCTGTCTGTGTGTATACCCCAGCGGGGATAGATTTAGTGCCCCGGGTCCCTTCTGTCTCTGTGTATACCCCAGCGGGGATAGATTTAGTGCCCCGGGTCCCTTCTGTCTCTGTGTATACCCCAGCGGGGATAGATTTAGTGCCCCGGGTCCCTTCTGTCTCTGTGTGTATACCCCAGCGGGGATAGATTTAGTGCCCCGGGTCCCTTCTGTCTCTGTGTATACCCCAGCGGGGATAGATTTAGTGCCCCGGGTCCCTTCTGTCTGTATATACCCCAGCGGGGATAGATTTAGTGCCCCGGGTCCCTTCTGTCTCTGTGTATACCCCAGCGGGGATAGATTTAGTGCCCCGGGTCCCTTCTGTCTCTGTGTGTATACCCCAGCGGGGATAGATTTAGTGCCCCGGGTCCCTTCTGTCTCTGTGTATACCCCAGCGGGGATAGATTTAGTGCCCCGGGTCCCTTCTGTCTGTGTGTATACCCCAGCGGGGATAGATTTAGTGCCCCGGGTCCCTTCTGTCTCTGTGTATACCCCAGCGGGGATAGATTTAGTGCCCCGGGTCCCTTCTGTCTGTGTGTATACCCCAGCGGGGATAGATTTAGTGCCCCGGGTCTCTTCTGTCTCTGTGTATACCCCAGCGGGGATAGATTTAGTGCCCCGGGTCCCTTCTGTCTCTGTGTATACCCCAGCGGGGATAGATTTAGTGCCCCGGGTCCCTTCTGTCTCTGTGTGTATACCCCAGCGGGGATAGATTTAGTGCCCCGGGTCCCTTCTGTCTGTGTGTGTATACCCCAGCGGGGATAGATTTAGTGCCCCGGGTCCCTTCTGTCTCTGTGTATACCCCAGCGGGGATAGATTTAGTGCCCCGGGTCCCTTCTGTCTGTGTTTATACCCCAGCGGGGATAGATTTAGTGCCCCGGGTCCCTTCTGTCTGTGTGTATACCCCAGCGGGGATAGATTTAGTGCCCCGGGTCCCTTCTGTCTCTGTGTATACCCCAGCGGGGATAGATTTAGTGCCCCGGGTTCCTTCTGTCTCTGTGTATACCCCAGCGGGGATAGATTTAGTGCCACGGGTCCCTTCTGTCTGTGTGTATACCCCAGCGGGGATAGATTTAGTGCCCCGGGTCCCTTCTGTCTGTGTGTATACCCCAGCGGGGATAGATTTAGTGCCCCGGGTCCCTTCTGTCTGTGTGTATACCCCAGCGGGGATAGATTTAGTGCCCCGGGTCCCTTCTGTCTCTGTGTATACCCCAGCGGGGATAGATTTAGTGCCCCGGGTCCCTTCTGTCTCTGTGTATACCCCAGCGGGGATAGATTTAGTGCCCCGGGTCCCTTCTGTCTCTGTGTGTATACCCCAGCGGGGATAGATTTAGTGCCCCGGGTCCCTTCTGTCTGTGTGTGTATACCCCAGCGGGGATAGATTTAGTGCCCCGGGTCCCTTCTGTCTCTGTGTATACCCCAGCGGGGATAGATTTAGTGCCCCGGGTCCCTTCTGTCTCTGTGTATACCCCAGCGGGGATAGATTTAGTGCCCCGGGTCCCTTCTGTCTGTGTGTATACCCCAGCGGGGATAGATTTAGTGCCCCGGGTCCCTTCTGTCTCTGTGTATACCCCAGCGGGGATAGATTTAGTGCCCCGGGTCCCTTCTGTCTGTGTGTATACCCCAGCGGGGATAGATTTAGTGCCCCGGGTCCCTTCTGTCTCTGTGTATACCCCAGCGGGGATAGATTTAGTGCCCCGGGTCCCTTCTGTCTCTGTGTATACCCCAGCGGGGATAGATTTAGTGCCCCGGGTCCCTTCTGTCTCTGTGTGTATACCCCAGCGGGGATAGATTTAGTGCCCCGGGTCCCTTCTGTCTGTGTGTGTATACCCCAGCGGGGATAGATTTAGTGCCCCGGGTCCCTTCTGTCTCTGTGTATACCCCAGCGGGGATAGATTTAGTGCCCCGGGTCCCTTCTGTCTGTGTGTATACCCCAGCGGGGATAGATTTAGTGCCCCGGGTCCCTTCTGTCTGTGTGTATACCCCAGCGGGGATAGATTTAGTGCCCCGGGTCCCTTCTGTCTCTGTGTATACCCCAGCGGGGATAGATTTAGTGCCCCGGGTTCCTTCTGTCTCTGTGTATACCCCAGCGGGGATAGATTTAGTGCCACGGGTCCCTTCTGTCTGTGTGTATACCCCAGCGGGGATAGATTTAGTGCCCCGGGTCCCTTCTGTCTGTGTGTATACCCCAGCGGGGATAGATTTAGTGCCCCGGGTCCCTTCTGTCTCTGTGTATACCCCAGCGGGGATAGATTTAGTGCCCCGGGTCCCTTCTGTCTGTGTGTATACCCCAGCGGGGATAGATTTAGTGCCCCGGGTCCCTTCTGTCTCTGTGTATACCCCAGCGGTGATAGATTTAGTGCCCCGGGTCCCTTCTGTCTCTGTTAATACCCCAGCGGGGATAGATTTAGTGCCCCGGGTCCCTTCTGTCTGTGTGTATACCCCAGCGGGGATAGATTTAGTGCCCCGGGCCCCTTCTGTCTGTGTGTATACCCCAGCGGGGATAGATTTAGTGCCCCGGGTCCCTTCTGTCTGTGTGTATACCCCAGCGGGGATAGATTTAGTGCCCCGGGTCCCTTCTGTCTCTGTGTATACCCCAGCGGGGATAGATTTAGTGCCCCGGGTCCCTTCTGTTTCTGTGTGTATACCCTCGTGGGGATAGATTTAGTGTCCCGGGTCCCTTCTGTCTCTGTGTATACCCCAGCGGGGATAGATTTAGTGCCCCGGGTCCCTTCTGTTTCTGTGTATACCCCAGCGGGGATAGATTTACTGCCCCGGGTCCCTTCTGTCTCTGTGTATACCCCAGCGGGGATAGATTTAGTGCCCCGGGTCCCTTCTGTCTCTGTGTGTATACCCCAGCGGGGATAGATTTAGTGCCCCGGGTCCCTTCTGTCTCTGTGTATACCCCAGCGGGGATAGATTTAGTGCCCCGGGTCCCTTCTGTCTGTATATACCCCAGCGGGGATAGATTTAGTGCCCCGGGTCCCTTCTGTCTCTGTGTATACCCCAGCGGGGATAGATTTAGTGCCCCGGGTCCCTTCTGTCTCTGTGTGTATACCCCAGCGGGGATAGATTTAGTGCCCCGGGTCCCTTCTGTCTCTGTGTATACCCCAGCGGGGATAGATTTAGTGCCCCGGGTCCCTTCTGTCTGTGTGTATACCCCAGCGGGGATAGATTTAGTGCCCCGGGTCCCTTCTGTCTCTGTGTATACCCCAGCGGGGATAGATTTAGTGCCCCGGGTCCCTTCTGTCTGTGTGTATACCCCAGCGGGGATAGATTTAGTGCCCCGGGTCCCTTCTGTCTCTGTGTATACCCCAGCGGGGATAGATTTAGTGCCCCGGGTCCCTTCTGTCTCTGTGTATACCCCAGCGGGGATAGATTTAGTGCCCCGGGTCCCTTCTGTCTCTGTGTGTATACCCCAGCGGGGATAGATTTAGTGCCCCGGGTCCCTTCTGTCTGTGTGTGTATACCCCAGCGGGGATTGATTTAGTGCCCCGGGTCCCTTCTGTCTCTGTGTGTATACCCCAGCGGGGATAGATTTAGTGCCCCGGGTACCTTCTGTCTCTGTGTATACCCCAGCGGGGATAGATTTAGTGCCCCGGGTCCCTTCTGTCTGTGTGTATACCCCAGCGGGGATAGATTTAGTGCCCCGGGTCCCTTCTGTCTGTGTTTATACCCCAGCGGGGATAGATTTAGTGCCCCGGGTTCCTTCTGTCTCTGTGTATACCCCAGCGGGGATAGATTTAGTGCCCCGGGTCCCTTCTGTGTCTGTGTGTATACCCCAGCGGGGATAGATTTAGTGCCCCGGGTCCCTTCTGTGTCTGTGTGTATACCCCAGCGGGGATAGATTTAGTGCCCCGGGTCCCTTCTGTCTCTGTGTGTATACCCCAGCGGGGATAGATTTAGTGCCCCGGGTCCCTTCTGTCTGTGTATACCCCAGCGGGGATAGATTTAGTGCCCCGGGTCCCTTCTGTCTGTGTGTATACCCCAGCGGGGATAGATTTAGTGCCCCGGGTCCCTTCTGTCTCTGTGTGTATATCCCAGCGGGGATAGATTTAGTGCCCCGGGTCCCTTCTGTCTGTGTGTATACCCCAGCGGGGATAGATTTAGTGCCCCGGGTCCCTTCTGTCTCTGTGTGTATACCCCAGCGGGGATAGATTTAGTGCCCCGGGTCCCTTCTTTCTGTGTGTATACCCCAGCGGGGATAGATTTAGTGCCCCGGGTCCCTTCTGTGTGTGTATACCCCAGCGGGGATAGATTTAGTGCCCCGGGTCCCTTCTGTCTGTGTATACCCCAGCGGGGATAGATTTAGTGCCCCGGGTCCCTTCTGTCTGTGTATATACCCCAGCGGGGATAGATTTAGTGCCCCGGGTCCCTTCTGTCTGTGTGTATACCCCAGCGGGGATAGATTTAGTGCCCCGGGTCCCTTCTGTCTCTGTGTGTATACCCCAGCGGGGATAGATTTAGTGCCCCGGGTCCCTTCTGTCTGTGTATACCCCAGCGGGGATAGATTTAGTGCCCCGGGTCCCTTCTGTCTGTGTGTATACCCCAGCGGGGATAGATTTAGTGCCCCGGGTCCCTTCTGTCTGTGTGTATACCCCAGCGGGGATAGATTTAGTGCCCCGGGTCCCTTCTGTCTGTGTATACCCCAGCGGGGATAGATTTAGTGCCCCGGGTCCCTTCTGTCTGTGTGTATACCCCAGCAGGGATAGATTTAGTGCCCCGGGTCCCTTCTGTCTGTGTGTATACCCCAGCGGGGATAGATTTAGTGCCCCGGGTCCCTTCTGTCTGTGTGTATACCCCAGCGGGGATAGATTTAGTGCCCCGGGTCCCTTCTGTCTCTGTGTATACCCCAGCGGGGATAGATTTAGTGCCCCGGGTTCCTTCTGTCTCTGTGTATACCCCAGCGGGGATAGATTTAGTGCCACGGGTCCCTTCTGTCTGTGTGTATACCCCAGCGGGGATAGATTTAGTGCCCCGGGTCCCTTCTGTCTGTGTGTATACCCCAGCGGGGATAGATTTAGTGCCCCGGGTCCCTTCTGTCTCTGTGTATACCCCAGCGGGGATAGATTTAGTGCCCCGGGTCCCTTCTGTCTGTGTGTATACCCCAGCGGGGATAGATTTAGTGCCCCGGGTCCCTTCTGTCTCTGTGTATACCCCAGCGGTGATAGATTTAGTGCCCCGGGTCCCTTCTGTCTCTGTTTATACCCCAGCGGGGATAGATTTAGTGCCCCGGGTCCCTTCTGTCTGTGTGTATACCCCAGCGGGGATAGATTTAGTGCCCCGGGCCCCTTCTGTCTGTGTGTATACCCCAGCGGGGATAGATTTAGTGCCCCGGGTCCCTTCTGTCTGTGTGTATACCCCAGCGGGGATAGATTTAGTGCCCCGGGTCCCTTCTGTCTCTGTGTATACCCCAGCGGGGATAGATTTAGTGCCCCGGGTCCCTTCTGTTTCTGTGTGTATACCCTCGTGGGGATAGATTTAGTGTCCCGGGTCCCTTCTGTCTCTGTGTATACCCCAGCGGGGATAGATTTAGTGCCCCGGGTCCCTTCTGTTTCTGTGTATACCCCAGCGGGGATAGATTTACTGCCCCGGGTCCCTTCTGTCTCTGTGTATACCCCAGCGGGGATAGATTTAGTGCCCCGGGTCCCTTCTGTCTCTGTGTGTATACCCCAGCGGGGATAGATTTAGTGCCCCGGGTCCCTTCTGTCTCTGTGTATACCCCAGCGGGGATAGATTTAGTGCCCCGGGTCCCTTCTGTCTGTATATACCCCAGCGGGGATAGATTTAGTGCCCCGGGTCCCTTCTGTCTCTGTGTATACCCCAGCGGGGATAGATTTAGTGCCCCGGGTCCCTTCTGTCTCTGTGTGTATACCCCAGCGGGGATAGATTTAGTGCCCCGGGTCCCTTCTGTCTCTGTGTATACCCCAGCGGGATAGATTTAGTGCCCCGGGTCCCTTCTGTCTGTGTGTATACCCCAGCGGGGATAGATTTAGTGCCCCGGGTCCCTTCTGTCTCTGTGTATACCCCAGCGGGGATAGATTTAGTGCCCCGGGTCCCTTCTGTCTGTGTGTATACCCCAGCGGGGATAGATTTAGTGCCCCGGGTCCCTTCTGTCTCTGTGTATACCCCAGCGGGGATAGATTTAGTGCCCCGGGTCCCTTCTGTCTCTGTGTATACCCCAGCGGGGATAGATTTAGTGCCCCGGGTCCCTTCTGTCTCTGTGTGTATACCCCAGCGGGGATAGATTTAGTGCCCCGGGTCCCTTCTGTCTGTGTGTGTATACCCCAGCGGGGATTGATTTAGTGCCCCGGGTCCCTTCTGTCTCTGTGTGTATACCCCAGCGGGGATAGATTTAGTGCCCCGGGTACCTTCTGTCTCTGTGTATACCCCAGCGGGGATAGATTTAGTGCCCCGGGTCCCTTCTGTCTGTGTGTATACCCCAGCGGGGATAGATTTAGTGCCCCGGGTCCCTTCTGTCTGTGTTTATACCCCAGCGGGGATAGATTTAGTGCCCCGGGTTCCTTCTGTCTCTGTGTATACCCCAGCGGGGATAGATTTAGTGCCCCGGGTCCCTTCTGTGTCTGTGTGTATACCCCAGCGGGGATAGATTTAGTGCCCCGGGTCCCTTCTGTGTCTGTGTGTATACCCCAGCGGGGATAGATTTAGTGCCCCGGGTCCCTTCTGTCTCTGTGTGTATACCCCAGCGGGGATAGATTTAGTGCCCCGGGTCCCTTCTGTCTCTGTGTATACCCCAGCGGGGATAGATTTAGTGCCCCGGGTCCCTTCTGTCTCTGTGTGTATATCCCAGCGGGGATAGATTTAGTGCCCCGGGTCCCTTCTGTCTGTGTGTATACCCCAGCGGGGATAGATTTAGTGCCCCGGGTCCCTTCTGTCTCTGTGTGTATACCCCAGCGGGGATAGATTTAGTGCCCCGGGTCCCTTCTTTCTGTGTGTATACCCCAGCGGGGATAGATTTAGTGCCCCGGGTCCCTTCTGTGTGTGTATACCCCAGCGGGGATAGATTTAGTGCCCCGGGTCCCTTCTGTCTGTGTATACCCCAGCGGGGATAGATTTAGTGCCCCGGGTCCCTTCTGTCTGTGTATATACCCCAGCGGGGATAGATTTAGTGCCCCGGGTCCCTTCTGTCTGTGTGTATACCCCAGCGGGGATAGATTTAGTGCCCCGGGTCCCTTCTGTCTCTGTGTGTATACCCCAGCGGGGATAGATTTAGTGCCCCGGGTCCCTTCTGTCTGTGTATACCCCAGCGGGGATAGATCTAGTGCCCCGGGTCCCTTCTGTCTGTGTGTATACCCCAGCGGGGATAGATTTAGTGCCCCGGGTCCCTTCTGTCTGTGTGTATACCCCAGCGGGGATAGATTTAGTGCCCCGGGTCCCTTCTGTCTGTGTATACCCCAGCGGGGATAGATTTAGTGCCCCGGGTCCCTTCTGTCTGTGTGTATACCCCAGCAGGGATAGATTTAGTGCCCCGGGTCCCTTCTGTCTGTGTGTATACCCCAGCGGGGATAGATTTAGTGCCCCGGGTCCCTTCTGTCTGTGTGTATACCCCAGCGGGGATAGATTTAGTGCCCCGGGTCCCTTCTGTCTCTGTGTGTATACCCCCGCGGGGATAGATTTAGTGCCCCGGGTCCCTTCTGTCTGTGTGTGTATACCCCAGCGGGGATAGATTTAGTGCCCCGGGTCCCTTCTGTCTCTGTGTGTATACCCCCGCGGGGATAGATTTAGTGCCCGGGTCCCTTCTGTCTGTGTGTATACCCCAGCGGGGATAGATTTAGTGCCCCGGGTCCCTTCTGTCTGTGTGTATATACCCCAGCGGGGATAGATTTAGTGCCCCGGGTCCCTTCTGTCTCTGTGTATACCCCAGCGGGGATAGATTTAGTGCCCCGGGTCCCTTCTGTCTCTGTGTATACCCCAGCGGGGATAGATTTAGTGCCCCGGGTCCCTTCTGTCTCTGTGTATACCCCAGCGGGGATAGATTTAGTGCCCCGGGTCCCTTCTGTCTCTGTGTATACCCCAGCGGGGATAGATTTAGTGCCCCGGGTCCCTTCTGTCTCTGTGTATACCCCAGCGGGGATAGATTTAGTGCCCCGGGTCCCTTCTGTCTCTGTGTGTGTATACCCCAGCGGGGATAGATTTAGTGCCCCGGGTCCCTTCTGTCTCTGTGTATACCCCAGCGGGGATAGATTTAGTGCCCCGGGTCCCTTCTGTCTCTGTGTGTACCCCAGCGGGGATAGATTTAGTGCCCCGGGTCCCTTCTGTCTGTGTGTATACCCCAGCGGGGATAGATTTAGTGCCCCGGGTCCCTTCTGTCTCTGTATACCCCAGCGGGGATAGATTTAGTGCCCCGGGTCCCTTCTGTCTGTGTGTATACCCCAGCGGGGATAGATTTAGTGCCCCGGGTCCCTTCTGTCTGTGTGTATACCCCAGCGGGGATAGATTTAGTGCCCCGGGTCCCTTCTGTCTCTGTATACCCCAGCGGGGATAGATTTAGTGCCCCGGGTCCCTTCTGTCTGTGTGTATACCCCAGCGGGGATAGATTTAGTGCCCCGGGTCCCTTCTGTCTGTGTGTATACCCCAGCGGGGATAGATTTAGGGCCCCGGGTCCCTTCTGTCTCTGTGTATACCCCAGCGGGGATAGATTTAGTGCCCCGGGTCCCTTCTGTCTGTGTATACCCCCGCGGGGATAGATTTAGTGCCCCGGGTCCCTTCTGTCTGTGTGTATACCCCAGCGGGGATAGATTTAGTGCCCCGGGTCCCTTCTGTCTGTGTGTATACCCCAGCGGGGATAGATTTAGTGCCCCGGGTCCCTTCTGTCTCTGTGTATACCCCAGCGGGGATAGATTTAGTGCCCCGGGTCCCTTCTGTCTCTGTGTATACCCCAGCGGGGATAGATTTAGTGCCCCGGGTCCCTTCTGTCTGTGTGTATACCCCAGCGGGGATAGATTTAGTGCCCCGGGTCCCTTCTGTGTCTGTGTGTATACCCCAGCGGGGATAGATTTAGTGCCCCGGGTCCCTTCTGTCTCTGTGTATACCCCAGCGGGGATAGATTTAGTGCCCCGGGTCCCTTCTGTCTGTGTGTATATATATATATACCCCAGCGGGGATAGATTTAGTGCCCCGGGTCCCTTCTGTCTGTGTGTATACCCCAGCGGGGATAGATTTAGTGCCCCGGGTCCCTTCTGTCTGTCTGTGTATACCCCAGCGGGGATAGATTTAGTGCCCCGGGTCCCTTCTGTCTCTGTGTATACCCCAGCGGGGATAGATTTAGTGCCCCGGGTCCCTTCTGTCTGTGTATACCCCAGTGGGGATAGATTTAGTGCCCCGGGTCCCTTCTGTCTGTGTATACCCCAGCGGGGATAGATTTAGTGCCCCGGGTCCCTTCTGTCTGTGTGTATACCCCAGCGGGGATAGATTTAGTGCCCCGGGTCCCTTCTGTCTGTGTATACCCCAGCGGGGATAGATTTAGTGCCCCGGGTCCCTTCTGTCTGTGTGTATACCCCAGCGGGGATAGATTTAGTGCCCCGGGTCCCTTCTGTCTGTGTGTATACCCCAGCGGGGATAGATTTAGTGCCCCGGGTCCCTTCTGTCTCTGTGTATACCCCAGCGGGGATAGATTTAGTGCCCCGGGTCCCTTCTGTCTCTGTGTGTATACCCCAGCGGGGATAGATTTAGTGCCCCGGGTCCCTTCTGTCTCTGTGTATACCCCAGCGGGGATAGATTTAGTGCCCCGGGTCCCTTCCGTCTGTGTGTATACCCCAGCGGGGATAGATTTAGTGCCCCGGGTCCCTTCTGTCTCTGTGTATACCCCAGCGGGGATAGATTTAGTGCCCCGGGTCCCTTCTGTCTCTGTGTATACCCCAGCGGGGATAGATTTAGTGCCCCGGGTCCCTTCTGTCTCTGTGTATACCCCAGCAGGGATAGATTTAGTGCCCCGGGTCCCTTCTGTCTCTGTGTATACCCCAGCGGGGATAGATTTAGTGCCCCGGGTCCCTTCTGTCTCTGTGTATACCCCAGCGGGGATAGATTTAGTGCCCCGGGTCCCTTCTGTCTCTGTGTGTGTATACCCCAGCGGGGATAGATTTAGTGCCCCGGGTCCCTTCTGTCTCTGTGTGTACCCCAGCGGGGATAGATTTAGTGCCCCGGGTCCCTTCTGTCTGTGTGTATACCCCAGCGGGGATAGATTTAGTGCCCCGGGTCCCTTCTGTCTCTGTATACCCCAGCGGGGATAGATTTAGTGCCCCGGGTCCCTTCTGTCTGTGTGTATACCCCAGCGGGGATAGATTTAGTGCCCCGGGTCCCTTCTGTCTGTGTGTATACCCCAGCGGGGATAGATTTAGTGCCCCGGGTCCCTTCTGTCTCTGTATACCCCAGCGGGGATAGATTTAGTGCCCCGGGTCCCTTCTGTCTGTGTGTATACCCCAGCGGGGATAGATTTAGTGCCCCGGGTCCCTTCTGTCTGTGTGTATACCCCAGCGGGGATAGATTTAGGGCCCCGGGTCCCTTCTGTCTCTGTGTATACCCCAGCGGGGATAGATTTAGTGCCCCGGGTCCCTTCTGTCTGTGTATACCCCCGCGGGGATAGATTTAGTGCCCCGGGTCCCTTCTGTCTGTGTGTATACCCCCGTGGGGATAGATTTAGTGCCCCGGGTCCCTTCTGTCTGTGTGTATACCCCAGCGGGGATAGATTTAGTGCCCCGGGTCCCTTCTGTCTCTGTGTATACCCCAGCGGGGATAGATTTAGTGCCCCGGGTCCCTTCTGTCTCTGTGTATACCCCAGCGGGGATAGATTTAGTGCCCCGGGTCCCTTCTGTCTGTGTGTATACCCCAGCGGGGATAGATTTAGTGCCCCGGGTCCCTTCTGTGTCTGTGTGTATACCCCAGCGGGGATAGATTTAGTGCCCCGGGTCCCTTCTGTCTCTGTGTATACCCCAGCAGGGATAGATTTAGTGCCCCGGGTCCCTTCTGTCTGTGTGTATATATATATATACCCCAGCGGGGATAGATTTAGTGCCCCGGGTCCCTTCTGTCTGTGTGTATACCCCAGCGGGGATAGATTTAGTGCCCCGGGTCCCTTCTGTCTGTCTGTGTATACCCCAGCGGGGATAGATTTAGTGCCCCGGGTCCCTTCTGTCTCTGTGTATACCCCAGCGGGGATAGATTTAGTGCCCCGGGTCCCTTCTGTCTGTCTGTGTATACCCCAGCGGGGATAGATTTAGTGCCCCGGGTCCCTTCTGTCTCTGTGTATACCCCAGCGGGGATAGATTTAGTGCCCCGGGTCCCTTCTGTCTGTGTATACCCCAGCGGGGATAGATTTAGTGCCCCGGGTCCCTTCTGTCTGTGTATACCCCAGCGGGGATAGATTTAGTGCCCCGGGTCCCTTCTGTCTGTGTGTATACCCCAGCGGGGATAGATTTAGTGCCCCGGGTCCCTTCTGTCTGTGTATACCTCAGCGGGGATAGATTTAGTGCCCCGGGTCCCTTCTGTCTGTGTGTATACCCCAGCGGGGATAGATTTAGTGCCCCGGGTCCCTTCTGTCTGTGTGTATACCCCAGCGGGGATAGATTTAGTGCCCCGGGTCCCTTCTGTCTCTGTGTATACCCCAGCGGGGATAGATTTAGTGCCCCGGGTCCCTTCTGTCTCTGTGTATACCCCAGCGGGGATAGATTTAGTGCCCCGGGTCCCTTCCGTCTGTGTGTATACCCCAGCGGGGATAGATTTAGTGCCCCGGGTCCCTTCCGTCTGTGTGTATACCCCAGCGGGGATAGATTTAGTGCCCCGGGTCCCTTCTGTCTCTGTGTATACCCCAGCGGGGATAGATTTAGTGCCCCGGGTCCCTTCTGTCTCTGTGTGTATAACCCAGCGGGGATAGATTTAGTGCCCCGGGTCCCTTCTGTCTCTGTGTATACCCCAGCGGGGATAGATTTAGTGCCCCGGGTCCCTTCTGTCTGTGTGTGTATACCCCAGCGGGGATAGATTTAGTGCCCCGGGTCCCTTCTGTCTGTGTGTGTATACCCCAGCGGGGATAGATTTAGTGCCCCGGGTCCCTTCTGTCTCTGTGTATACCCCAGCGGGGATAGATTTAGTGCCCCGGGTCCCTTCTGTCTCTGTGTGTATAACCCAGCGGGGATAGATTTAGTGCCCCGGGTCCCTTCTGTCTCTGTGTATACCCCAGCGGGGATAGATTTAGTGCCCCGGGTCCCTTCTGTCTGTGTGTGTATACCCCAGCGGGGATAGATTTAGTGCCCCGGGTCCCTTCTGTCTGTGTGTGTATACCCCAGCGGGGATAGATTTAGTGCCCCGGGTCCCTTCTGTCTGTGTATACCCCAGCGGGGATAGATTTAGTGCCCCGGGTCCCTTCTGTCTCTGTGTAAACCCCCGTGGGGATAGATTTAGTGCCCCGGGTCCCTTCTGTCTGTGTGTATACCCCAGCGGGGAAAGATTTAGTGCCCCGGGTCCCTTCTGTCTGTGTGTATACCCCAGTGGGGATAGATTTAGTGCCCCGGGTCCCTTCTGTCTCTGTGTATACCCCAGCGGGGATAGATTTAGTGCCCCGGGCCCTTCTGTCTGTGTATACCCCCGCAGGGATAGATTTAGTGCCCCGGGTCCCTTCTGTCTGTGTGTATACCCCAGCGGGGATAGATTTAGTGCCCCGGGTCCCTTCTGTATCGGTGTATACCCCAGCGGGGATAGATTTAGTGCCCCGGGTCCCTTCTGTCTGTGTGTATACCCCAGCGGGGATAGATTTAGTGCCCCGGGTCCCTTCTGTGTCTGTGTGTATACCCCAGCGGGGATAGATTTAGTGCCCCGGGTCCCTTCTGTCTCTGTGTATACCCCAGCGGGGATAGATTTAGTGCCCCGGGTCCCTTCTGTCTGTGTGTATATATATATACCCCAGCGGGGATAGATTTAGTGCCCCGGGTCCCTTCTGTCTCTGTGTGTATACCCCAGCGGGGATAGATTTAGTGCCCCGGGTCCCTTCTGTCTGTCTGTGTATACCCCAGCGGGGATAGATTTAGTGCCCCGGGTCCCTTCTGTCTCTGTGTATACCCCAGCGGGGATAGATTTAGTGCCCCGGGTCCCTTCTGTCTGTCTGTGTATACCCCAGCGGGGATAGATTTAGTGCCCCGGGTCCCTTCTGTCTGTGTGTATACCCCAGCGGGGATAGATTTAGTGCCCCGGGTTCCTTCTGTCTGTGTGTATACCCCAGCGGGGATAGATTTAGTGCCCCGGGTCCCTTCTGTCTCTGTGTATACCCCAGCGGGGATAGATTTAGTGCCCCGGGTCCCTTCTGTCTCTGTGTATACCCCAGCGGGGATAGATTTAGTGCCCCGGGTCCCTTCTGTCTCTGTGTATACCCCAGCGGGGATAGATTTAGTGCCCCGGGTCCCTTCTGTCTCTGTGTATACCCCAGCGGGGATAGATTTAGTGCCCCGGGTCCCTTCTGTCTGTGTGTATACCCCAGCGGGGATAGATTTAGTGCCCCGGGTCCCTTCTGTCTCTGTGTATACCCCAGCGGGGATAGATTTAGTGCCCCGGGTCCCTTCTGTCTCTGTGTATACCCCAGCGGGGATAGATTTAGTGCCCCGGGTCCCTTCTGTCTGTGTGTATATATATATACCCCAGCGGGGATAGATTTAGTGCCCCGGGTCCCTTCTGTCTGTGTGTATACCCCAGCGGGGATAGATTTAGTGCCCCGGGTCCCTTCTGTCTGTCTGTGTATACCCCAGCGGGGATAGATTTAGTGCCCCGGGTCCCTTCTGTCTCTGTGTATACCCCAGCGGGGATAGATTTAGTGCCCCGGGTCCCTTCTGTCTGTCTGTGTATACCCCAGCGGGGATAGATTTAGTGCCCCGGGTCCCTTCTGTCTGTGTGTATACCCCAGCGGGGATAGATTTAGTGCCCCGGGTTCCTTCTGTCTGTGTGTATACCCCAGCGGGGATAGATTTAGTGCCCCGGGTCCCTTCTGTCTCTGTGTATACCCCAGCGGGGATAGATTTAGTGCCCCGGGTCCCTTCTGTCTCTGTGTATACCCCAGCGGGGATAGATTTAGTGCCCCGGGTCCCTTCTGTCTCTGTGTATACCCCAGCGGGGATAGATTTAGTGCCCCGGGTCCCTTCTGTCTCTGTGTATACCCCAGCGGGGATAGATTTAGTGCCCCGGGTCCCTTCTGTCTGTGTGTATACCCCAGCGGGGATAGATTTAGTGCCCCGGGTCCCTTCTGTCTCTGTGTATACCCCAGCGGGGATAGATTTAGTGCCCCGGGTCCCTTCTGTCTCTGTGTATACCCCAGCGGGGATAGATTTAGTGCCCGGGTCCCTTCTGTCTCTGTGTATACCCCAGCGGGGATAGATTTAGTGCCCCGGGTCCCTTCTGTCTCTGTGTATACCCCAGCGGGGATAGATTTAGTGCCCCGGGTCCCTTCTGTCTCTGTGTATACCCCAGCGGGGATAGATTTAGTGCCCCGGGTCCCTTCTGTCTCTGTGTGTATACCCCAGCGGGGATAGATTTAGTGCCCCGGGTCCCTTCTGTCTCTGTGTATACCCCAGCGGGGATAGATTTAGTGCCCCGGGTCCCTTCTGTCTCTGTGTATACCCCAGCGGGGATAGATTTAGTGCCCCGGGTCCCTTCTGTCTGTGTGTATACCCCAGCGGGGATAGATTTAGTGCCCCGGGTCCCTTCTGTCTGTGTGTATACCCCAGCGGGGATAGATTTATTGCCCCGGGTCCCTTCTGTCTCTGTGTATACCCCAGCGGGGATAGATTTAGTGCCCCGGGTCCCTTCTGTCTCTGTGTGTATACCCCAGCGGGGATAGATTTAGTGCCCCGGGTCCCTTCTGTCTGTGTGTATACCCCAGCGGGGATAGATTTAGTGCCCCGGGTCCCTTCTGTCTGTGTGTATACCCCAGCGGGGATAGATTTAGTGCCCCGGGTCCCTTCTGTCTGTGTGTATACCCCAGCGGGGATAGATTTATTGCCCCGGGTCCCTTCTGTCTCTGTGTATACCCCAGCGGGGATAGATTTAGTGCCCCGGGTCCCTTCTGTCTCTGTGTGTATACCCCAGCGGGGATAGATTTAGTGCCCCGGGTCCCTTCTGTCTCTGTGTATACCCCAGCGGGGATAGATTTAGTGCCCCGGGTCCCTTCTGTCTCTGTGTATACCCCAGCGGGGATAGATTTAGTGCCCCGGGTCCCTTCTGTCTGTGTTTACCCCCGTGGGGATAGATTTAGTGCCCCGGGTCCCTTCTGTCTGTGTGTATACCCCAGCGGGGATAGATTTAGTGCCCCGGGTCCCTTCTGTCTGTGTGTATACCCCAGTGGGGATAGATTTAGTGCCCCGGGTCCCTTCTGTCTCTGTGTGTATACCCCAGCGGGGATAGATTTAGTGCCCCGGGTCCCTTCTGTCTGTGTGTGTATACCCCAGCGGGGATAGATTTAGTGCCCCGGGTCCCTTCTGTCTCTGTGTATACCCCAGCGGGGATAGATTTAGTGCCCCGGGTCCCTTCTGTCTGTGTGTATACCCCAGCGGGGATAGATTTAGTGCCCCGGGTCCCTTCTGTCTCTGTGTATACCCCAGCGGGGATAGATTTAGTGCCCCGGGTCCCTTCTGTCTGTGTATACCCCAGCGGGGATAGATTTAGTGCCCCGGGTCCCTTCTGTCTGTGTGTATACCCCAGCGGTGATAGATTTAGTGCCCCGGGTCCCTCCTGTCTCTGTGTATACCCCAGCGGGGATAGATTTAGTGCCCCGGGTCCCTTCTGTCTCTGTGTATACCCCAGCGGGGATAGATTTAGTGCCCCGGGTCCCTTCTGTCTCTGTGTATACCCCAGCGGGGATAGATTTAGTGCCCCGGGTCCCTTCTGTCTGTGTGTGTATACCCCAGCGGTGATAGATTTAGTGCCCCGGGTCCCTTCTGTCTCTGTGTATACCCCAGCGGGGATAGATTTAGTGCCCCGGGTCCCTTCTGTCTCTGTGTATACCCCAGCGGGGATAGATTTAGTGCCCCAGGTCCCTTCTGTCTCTGTGTATACCCCAGCGGGGATAGATTTAGTGCCCCGGGTCCCTTCTGTCTCTGTGTATACCCCAGCGGGGATAGATTTAGTGCCCCGGGTCCCTTCTGTCTCTGTGTATACCCCAGCGGGGATAGATTTAGTGCCCCGGGTCCCTTCTGTCTGTGTGTGTATACCCCAGCGGGGATAGATTTAGTGCCCCGGGTCCCTTCTGTCTGTGTATACACCAGCGGGGATAGATTTAGTGCCCCGGGTCCCTTCTGTCTGTGTGTATACCCCAGCGGGGATAGATTTAGTGCCCCGGGTCCCTTCTGTCTGTGTATACCCCAGCGGGGATAGATTTAGTGCCCCGGGTCCCTTCTGTCTGTGTATACCCCAGCGGGGATAGATTTAGTGCCCCGGGTCCCTTCTGTCTGTGTATACCCCAGCGGGGATAGAATTAGTGCCCCGGGTCTCTTCTGTCTGTGTGTGTATACCCCAGCGGGGATAGATTTAGTGCCCCGGGTCCCTTCTGTCTGTGTATACCCCAGCGGGGATAGATTTAGTGCCCCGGGTCCCTTCTGTCTGTGTGTATACCCCAGCGGGGATAGATTTAGTGCCCCGGGTCCCTTCTGTCTCTGTGTATACCCCAGCGGGGATAGATTTAGTGCCCCGGGTCCCTTCTGTCTGTGTGTATACCCCAGCGGGGATAGATTTAGTGCCCCGGGTCCCTTCTGTCTGTGTGTATACCCCAGCGGGGATAGATTTATTGCCCCGGGTCCCTTCTGTCTCTGTGTATACCCCAGCGGGGATAGATTTAGTGCCCCGGGTCCCTTCTGTCTCTGTGTGTATACCCCAGCGGGGATAGATTTAGTGCCCCGGGTCCCTTCTGTCTCTGTGTATACCCCAGCGGGGATAGATTTAGTGCCCCGGGTCCCTTCTGTCTGTGTGTATACCCCAGCGGGGATAGATTTAGTGCCCCGGGTCCCTTCTGTCTGTGTGTATACCCCAGCGGGGATAGATTTATTGCCCCGGGTCCCTTCTGTCTCTGTGTATACCCCAGCGGGGATAGATTTAGTGCCCCGGGTCCCTTCTGTCTCTGTGTGTATACCCCAGCGGGGATAGATTTAGTGCCCCGGGTCCCTTCTGTCTCTGTGTATACCCCAGCGGGGATAGATTTAGTGCCCCGGGTCCCTTCTGTCTCTGTGTATACCCCAGCGGGGATAGATTTAGTGCCCCGGGTCCCTTCTGTCTGTGTTTACCCCCGTGGGGATAGATTTAGTGCCCCGGGTCCCTTCTGTCTGTGTGTATACCCCAGCGGGGATAGATTTAGTGCCCCGGGTCCCTTCTGTCTGTGTGTATACCCCAGTGGGGATAGATTTAGTGCCCCGGGTCCCTTCTGTCTCTGTGTGTATACCCCAGCGGGGATAGATTTAGTGCCCCGGGTCCCTTCTGTCTGTGTGTGTATACCCCAGCGGGGATAGATTTAGTGCCCCGGGTCCCTTCTGTCTCTGTGTATACCCCAGCGGGGATAGATTTAGTGCCCCGGGTCCCTTCTGTCTGTGTGTATACCCCAGCGGGGATAGATTTAGTGCCCCGGGTCCCTTCTGTCTCTGTGTATACCCCAGCGGGGATAGATTTAGTGCCCCGGGTCCCTTCTGTCTGTGTATACCCCAGCGGGGATAGATTTAGTGCCCCGGGTCCCTTCTGTCTGTGTGTATACCCCAGCGGTGATAGATTTAGTGCCCCGGGTCCCTCCTGTCTCTGTGTATACCCCAGCGGGGATAGATTTAGTGCCCGGGTCCCTTCTGTCTCTGTGTATACCCCAGCGGGGATAGATTTAGTGCCCCGGGTCCCTTCTGTCTCTGTGTATACCCCAGCGGGGATAGATTTAGTGCCCCGGGTCCCTTCTGTCTGTGTGTGTATACCCCAGCGGTGATAGATTTAGTGCCCCGGGTCCCTTCTGTCTCTGTGTATACCCCAGCGGGATAGATTTAGTGCCCCGGGTCCCTTCTGTCTCTGTGTATACCCCAGCGGGGATAGATTTAGTGCCCCAGGTCCCTTCTGTCTCTGTGTATACCCCAGCGGGGATAGATTTAGTGCCCCGGGTCCCTTCTGTCTCTGTGTATACCCCAGCGGGGATAGATTTAGTGCCCCGGGTCCCTTCTGTCTCTGTGTATACCCCAGCGGGGATAGATTTAGTGCCCCGGGTCCCTTCTGTCTGTGTGTGTATACCCCAGCGGGGATAGATTTAGTGCCCCGGGTCCCTTCTGTCTGTGTATACACCAGCGGGGATAGATTTAGTGCCCCGGGTCCCTTCTGTCTGTGTGTATACCCCAGCGGGGATAGATTTAGTGCCCCGGGTCCCTTCTGTCTGTGTATACCCCAGCGGGATAGATTTAGTGCCCCGGGTCCCTTCTGTCTGTGTATAACCCAGCGGGGATAGATTTAGTGCCCCGGGTCCCTTCTGTCTGTGTATACCCCAGCGGGGATAGAATTAGTGCCCCGGGTCTCTTCTGTCTGTGTGTGTATACCCCAGCGGGGATAGATTTAGTGCCCCGGGTCCCTTCTGTCTGTGTATACCCCAGCGGGGATAGATTTAGTGCCCCGGGTCCCTTCTGTCTCTGTGTATACCCCAGCGGGGATAGATTTAGTGCCCCGGGTCCCTTCTGTCTGTGTGTATACCCCAGCGGGGATAGATTTAGTGCCCCGGGTCCCTTCTGTCTCTGTGTATACCCCAGCGGGGATAGATTTAGTGCCCCGGGTCCCTTCTGTCTCTGTGTATACCCCAGCGGGGATAGATTTAGTGCCCGGGTCCCTTCTGTCTCTGTGTATACCCCAGCGGGGATAGATTTAGTGCCCCGGGTCCCTTCTGTCTCTGTGTATACCCCAGCGGGATAGATTTAGTGCCCCGGGTCCCTTCTGTCTCTGTGTATACCCCAGCGGGGATAGATTTAGTGCCCCGGGTCCCTTCTGTCTCTGTGTGTATACCCCAGCGGGATAGATTTAGTGCCCCGGGTCCCTTCTGTCTCTGTGTATACCCCAGCGGGGATAGATTTAGTGCCCCGGGTCCCTTCTGTCTCTGTGTATACCCCAGCGGGGATAGATTTAGTGCCCCGGGTCCCTTCTGTCTGTGTGTATACCCCAGCGGGGATAGATTTAGTGCCCCGGGTCCCTTCTGTCTGTGTGTATACCCCAGCGGGGATAGATTTATTGCCCCGGGTCCCTTCTGTCTCTGTGTATACCCCAGCGGGGATAGATTTAGTGCCCCGGGTCCCTTCTGTCTCTGTGTGTATACCCCAGCGGGGATAGATTTAGTGCCCCGGGTCCCTTCTGTCTCTGTGTATACCCCAGCGGGGATAGATTTAGTGCCCCGGGTCCCTTCTGTCTGTGTGTATACCCCAGCGGGGATAGATTTAGTGCCCCGGGTCCCTTCTGTCTGTGTGTATACCCCAGCGGGGATAGATTTATTGCCCCGGGTCCCTTCTGTCTCTGTGTATACCCCAGCGGGGATAGATTTAGTGCCCCGGGTCCCTTCTGTCTCTGTGTGTATACCCCAGCGGGGATAGATTTAGTGCCCCGGGTCCCTTCTGTCTCTGTGTATACCCCAGCGGGGATAGATTTAGTGCCCCGGGTCCCTTCTGTCTCTGTGTATACCCCAGCGGGGATAGATTTAGTGCCCCGGGTCCCTTCTGTCTGTGTTTACCCCCGTGGGGATAGATTTAGTGCCCCGGGTCCCTTCTGTCTGTGTGTATACCCCAGCGGGATAGATTTAGTGCCCCGGGTCCCTTCTGTCTGTGTGTATACCCCAGTGGGGATAGATTTAGTGCCCCGGGTCCCTTCTGTCTGTGTGTATACCCCAGCGGGGATAGATTTAGTGCCCCGGGTCCCTTCTGTCTGTGTGTGTATACCCCAGCGGGATAGATTTAGTGCCCCGGGTCCCTTCTGTCTCTGTGTATACCCCAGCGGGGATAGATTTAGTGCCCCGGGTCCCTTCTGTCTGTGTGTATACCCCAGCGGGGATAGATTTAGTGCCCCGGGTCCCTTCTGTCTCTGTGTATACCCCAGCGGGGATAGATTTAGTGCCCCGGGTCCCTTCTGTCTGTGTATACCCCAGCGGGGATAGATTTAGTGCCCCGGGTCCCTTCTGTCTGTGTGTATACCCCAGCGGTGATAGATTTAGTGCCCCGGGTCCCCCTGTCTCTGTGTATACCCCAGCGGGGATAGATTTAGTGCCCCGGGTCCCTTCTGTCTCTGTGTATACCCCAGCGGGGATAGATTTAGTGCCCCGGGTCCCTTCTGTCTGTGTGTATACCCCAGCGGGGATAGATTTATTGCCCCGGGTCCCTTCTGTCTCTGTGTATACCCCAGCGGGGATAGATTTAGTGCCCGGGTCCCTTCTGTCTCTGTGTATACCCCAGCGGGGATAGATTTAGTGCCCCGGGTCCCTTCTGTCTCTGTGTATACCCCAGCGGGGATAGATTTAGTGCCCCGGGTCCCTTCTGTCTCTGTGTATACCCCAGCGGGGATAGATTTAGTGCCCCGGGTCCCTTCTGTCTGTGTTTACCCCCGTGGGATAGATTTAGTGCCCCGGGTCCCTTCTGTCTGTGTGTATACCCCAGCGGGGATAGATTTAGTGCCCCGGGTCCCTTCTGTCTGTGTGTATACCCCAGTGGGGATAGATTTAGTGCCCCGGGTCCCTTCTGTCTCTGTGTATACCCCAGCGGGGATAGATTTAGTGCCCCGGGTCCCTTCTGTCTGTGTGGTATACCCCAGCGGGGATAGATTTAGTGCCCCGGGTCCCTTCTGTCTCTGTGTATACCCCAGCGGGGATAGATTTAGTGCCCCGGGTCCCTTCTGTCTGTGTGTATACCCCAGCGGGGATAGATTTAGTGCCCCGGGTCCCTTCTGTCTCTGTGTATACCCCAGCGGGGATAGATTTAGTGCCCCGGGTCCCTTCTGTCTGTGTGTATACCCCAGCGGGGATAGATTTAGTGCCCCGGGTCCCTTCTGTCTGTGTGTATACCCCAGCGGTGATAGATTTAGTGCCCCGGGTCCCTCCTGTCTCTGTGTATACCCCAGCGGGGATAGATTTAGTGCCCCGGGTCCCTTCTGTCTCTGTGTATACCCCAGCGGGGATAGATTTAGTGCCCCGGGTCCCTTCTGTCTCTGTGTATACCCCAGCGGGGATAGATTTAGTGCCCCGGGTCCCTTCTGTCTGTGTGTGTATACCCCAGCGGTGATAGATTTAGTGCCCCGGGTCCCTTCTGTCTCTGTGTATACCCCAGCGGGGATAGATTTAGTGCCCCGGGTCCCTTCTGTCTCTGTGTATACCCCAGCGGGGATAGATTTAGTGCCCAGGTCCCTTCTGTCTCTGTGTATACCCCAGCGGGGATAGATTTAGTGCCCCGGGTCCCTTCTGTCTCTGTGTATACCCCAGCGGGGATAGATTTAGTGCCCCGGGTCCCTTCTGTCTCTGTGTATACCCCAGCGGGATAGATTTAGTGCCCCGGGTCCCTTCTGTCTGTGTGTGTATACCCCAGCGGGGATAGATTTAGTGCCCCGGGTCCCTTCTGTCTGTGTATACACCAGCGGGGATAGATTTAGTGCCCCGGGTCCCTTCTGTCTGTGTGTATACCCCAGCGGGGATAGATTTAGTGCCCCGGGTCCCTTCTGTCTGTGTATACCCCAGCGGGGATAGATTTAGTGCCCCGGGTCCCTTCTGTCTGTGTATAACCCAGCGGGGATAGATTTAGTGCCCCGGGTCCCTTCTGTCTGTGTATACCCCAGCGGGATAGATTAGTGCCCCGGGTCCCTTCTGTCTGTGTGTATACCCCAGCGGGGATAGATTTAGTGCCCCGGGTCCCTTCTGTCTGTGTATACCCCAGCGGGGATAGATTTAGTGCCCCGGGTCCCTTCTGTCTCTGTGTATACCCCAGCGGGGATAGATTTAGTGCCCCGGGTCCCTTCTGTCTGTGTATACCCCAGCGGGGATAGATTTAGTGCCCCGGGTCCCTTCTGTCTCTGTGTATACCCCAGCGGGGATAGATTTAGTGCCCCGGGTCCCTTCTGTCTCTGTGTATACCCCAGCGGGGATAGATTTAGTGCCCCGGGTCCCTTCTGTCTCTGTGTATACCCCAGCGGGGATAGATTTAGTGCCCCGGGTCCCTTCTGTCTCTGTGTATACCCCAGCGGGGATAGATTTAGTGCCCCGGGTCCCTTCTGTCTCTGTGTATACCCCAGCGGGGATAGATTTAGTGCCCGGGTCCCTTCTGTCCTCTGTGTGTATACCCCAGCGGGGATAGATTTAGTGCCCCGGGTCCCTTCTGTCTCTGATATACCCCAGCGGGGATAGATTTAGTGCCCCGGGTCCCTTCTGTCTCTGTGTATACCCCAGCGGGGATAGATTTAGTGCCCCGGGTCCCTTCTGTCTGTGTGTATACCCCAGCGGGGATAGATTTAGTGCCCCGGGTCCCTTCTGTCTGTGTGTATACCCCAGCGGGGATAGATTTATTGCCCCGGGTCCCTTCTGTCTCTGTGTATACCCCAGCGGGGATAGATTTAGTGCCCCGGGTCCCTTCTGTCTCTGTGTGTATACCCCAGCGGGGATAGATTTAGTGCCCCGGGTCCCTTCTGTCTCTGTGTATACCCCAGCGGGGATAGATTTAGTGCCCCGGGTCCCTTCTGTCTGTGTGTATACCCCAGCGGGGATAGATTTAGTGCCCCGGGTCCCTTCTGTCTGTGTGTATACCCCAGCGGGGATAGATTTATTGCCCCGGGTCCCTTCTGTCTCTGTGTATACCCCAGCGGGGATAGATTTAGTGCCCCGGGTCCCTTCTGTCTCTGTGTGTATACCCCAGCGGGGATAGATTTAGTGCCCCGGGTCCCTTCTGTCTCTGTGTATACCCCAGCGGGGATAGATTTAGTGCCCCGGGTCCCTTCTGTCTCTGTGTATACCCCAGCGGGGATAGATTTAGTGCCCCGGGTCCCTTCTGTCTGTGTTTACCCCCGTGGGGATAGATTTAGTGCCCCGGGTCCCTTCTGTCTGTGTGTATACCCCAGCGGGGATAGATTTAGTGCCCGGGTCCCTTCTGTCTGTGTGTATACCCCAGTGGGGATAGATTTAGTGCCCCGGGTCCCTTCTGTCTCTGTGTGTATACCCCAGCGGGGATAGATTTAGTGCCCCGGGTCCCTTCTGTCTGTGTGTGTATACCCCAGCGGGGATAGATTTAGTGCCCCGGGTCCCTTCTGTCTCTGTGTATACCCAGCGGGGATAGATTTAGTGCCCCGGGTCCCTTCTGTCTGTGTGTATACCCCAGCGGGGATAGATTTAGTGCCCCGGGTCCCTTCTGTCTCTGTGTATACCCCAGCGGGGATAGATTTAGTGCCCCGGGTCCCTTCTGTCTGTGTATACCCCAGCGGGGATAGATTTAGTGCCCCGGGTCCCTTCTGTCTGTGTGTATACCCCAGCGGTGATAGATTTAGTGCCCCGGGTCCCTTCCTGTCTCTGTGTATACCCCAGCGGGGATAGATTTAGTGCCCGGGTCCCTTCTGTCTCTGTGTATACCCCAGCGGGGATAGATTTAGTGCCCCGGGTCCCTTCTGTCTCTGTGTATACCCCAGCGGAATAGATTTAGTGCCCGGGTCCCTTCTGTCTGTGTGTGTATACCCCAGCGGTGATAGATTTAGTGCCCCGGGTCCCTTCTGTCTCTGTGTATACCCCAGCGGGGATAGATTTAGTGCCCGGGTCCCTTCTGTCTCTGTGTATACCCCAGCGGGGATAGATTTAGTGCCCCAGGTCCCTTCTGTCTCTGTGTATACCCCAGCGGGGATAGATTTAGTGCCCCGGGTCCCTTCTGTCTCTGTGTATACCCCAGCGGGATAGATTTAGTGCCCGGGTCCCTTCTGTCTCTGTGTATACCCCAGCGGGGATAGATTTAGTGCCCCGGGTCCCTTCTGTCTGTGTGTGTATACCCCAGCGGGGATAGATTAGTGCCCCGGGTCCCTTCTGTCTGTGTATACCCCAGCGGGGATAGATTTAGTGCCCCGGGTCCCTTCTGTCTGTGTGTATACCCCAGCGGGGATAGATTTAGTGCCCCGGGTCCCTTCTGTCTGTGTATACCCCAGCGGGATAGATTTAGTGCCCCGGGTCCTTCTGTCTGTGTATACCCCAGCGGGGATAGATTTAGTGCCCCGGGTCCCTTCTGTCTGTGTATACCCCAGCGGGGATAGAATTAGTGCCCCGGGTCTCTTCTGTCTGTGTGTGTATACCCCAGCGGGGATAGATTTAGTGCCCCGGGTCCCTTCTGTCTGTGTATACCCCAGCGGGGATAGATTTAGTGCCCCGGGTCCCTTCTGTCTGTGTGTATACCCCAGCGGGGATAGATTTAGTGCCCCGGGTCCCTTC
>NC_134487.1:4690087-4700087 GCF_040206685.1 Ascaphus truei
CATCTACATACAGAAAGGATCGTTGTATATCAGTATGCATCTACATACACAAAGGATCGTTGTATATCAGTACGCATCTACATACAGAAAGGAACGTTGTATATCAGTATACATCTACATACACAAAGGATCGTTGTATATCAGTACGCATCTACATACAGAAAGGATCGTTGTATATCAGTACGCATCTACATACAGAAAGGATCGTTGTATATCAAGTATACATCTACATACAGAAAGGAACGTTGTATATCAGTACGCATCTACATACAGAAAGGAACGTTGTATATCAGTACGCATCTACATACAGAAAGGATCGTTGTATATCAGTATGCATCTACATACAGAAAGGATCGTTGTATATCAGTATGCATCTACATACAGAAAGGATCGTTGTATATCAGTACGCATCTACATACAGAAAGGAATCGTTGTATACTGTATCAGTACTGCATCTACATACAGAAAGGATCGTTGTATATCAGTATGCATCTACATACAGAAAGGAACGTTGTATATCAGTATACATCTACATACAGAAAGGATCGTTGTATATTCAGTATGCATCTACATACAGAAAGGATCGTTGTATATCAGTACGCATCTACATACAGAAAGGATCGTTGTATATCAGTACGCATCTACATACAGAAAGGAATCGTTGTATACTGTATCAGTATGCATCTACATACAGAAAGGATCGTTGTATATCAGTATGCATCTACATACAGAAAGGATCGTTGTATATCAGTACGCATCTACATACAGAAAGGAACGTTGTATATCAGTATACATCTACATACAGAAAGGATCGTTGTATATCAGTACGCATCTACATACAGAAAGGAACGTTGTATATCAGTATGCATCTACATACAGAAAGGATCGTTGTATATCAGTACGCATCTACATACAGAAAGGATCGTTGTATATCAGTACGCATCTACATACAGAAAGGAACGTTGTATATCAGTACGCATCTACATACAGAAAGGAACGTTGTATATCAGTACGCATCTACATACAGAAAGGAACGTTGTATATCAGTATGCATCTACATACAGAAAGGAACGTTGTATATCAGTACGCATCTACATACAGAAAGGATCGTTGTATATCAGTATGCATCTACATACAGAAAGGATCGTTGTATATCAGTATGCATCTACATACAGAAAGGATCGTTGTATATCAGTATGCATCTACATACAGAAAGGATCGTTGTATATCAGTATGCATCTACATACAGAAAGGAACGTTGTATATCAGTATGCATCTACATACAGAAAGGAATGTTGTATATCAGTACGCATCTACATACAGAAAGGATCGTTGTATATCAGTACGCATCTACATACAGAAAGGATCGTTGTATATCAGTATGCATCTACATACAGAAAGGATCGTTGTATATCAGTATGCATCTACATACAGAAAGGAACGTTGTATATCAGTATGCATCTACATACAGAAAGGAACGTTGTATATCAGTACGCATCTACATACAGAAAGGAACGTTGTATATCAGTATGCATCTACATACAGAAAGGATCGTTGTATATCAGTACGCATCTACATACAGAAAGGAACGTTGTATATCAGTATGCATCTACATACAGAAAGGATCGTTGTATATCAGTATGCATCTACATACAGAAAGGATCGTTGTATATCAGTACACATCTACATACAGAAAGGAATGTTGTATATCAGTATACATCTACATACACAAAGGATCGTTGTATATCAGTATGCATCTACATACAGAAAGGATCGTTGTATATCAGTATGCATCTACATACAGAAAGGATCGTTGTATATCAGTATGCATCTACATACAGAAAGGATCGTTGTATATCAGTATGCATCTACATACAGAAAGGATCGTTGTATATCAGTATGCATCTACATACAGAAAGGATCGTTGTATATCAGTACGCATCTACATACAGAAAGGATCGTTGTATATCAGTATGCATCTACATACAGAAAGGATCGTTGTATATCAGTACGCATCTACATACAGAAAGGATCGTTGTATATCAGTACGCATCTACATACAGAAAGGAACATTGTATATCAGTATGCATCTACATACAGAAAGGATCGTTGTATATCAGTATGCATCTACATACAGAAAGGAACGTTGTATATCAGTACGCATCTACATACAGAAAGGATCGTTGTATATCAGTACACATCTACATACAGAAAGGATCGTTGTATATCAGTATGCATCTACATACAGAAAGGATCGTTGTATATCAGTATGCATCTACATACAGAAAGGAATGTTGTATATCAGTATGCATCTACATACAGAAAGGATCGTTGTATATCAGTATGCATCTACATACAGAAAGGAACGTTGTATATCAGTACGCATCTACATACAGAAAGGAACGTTGTATATCAGTACGCATCTACATACAGAAAGGAACGTTGTATATCAGTACGCATCTACATACTGTACAGAAAGGATCGTTGTATATCAGTACGCATCTACATACAGAAAGGATCGTTGTATATCAGTACGCATCTACATACAGAAAGGATCGTTGTATATCAGTACGCATCTACATACAGAAAGGATCGTTGTATATCAGTATGCATCTACATACAGAAAGGATCGTTGTATATCAGTATGCATCTACATACAGAAAGGATCGTTGTATATCAGTATGCATCTACATACAGAAAGGAACGTTGTATATCAGTATGCATCTACATACAGAAAGGAACGTTGTATATCAGTACACATCTACATACAGAAAGGAACGTTGTATATCAGTATGCATCTACATACAGAAAGGATCGTTGTATATCAGTATGTCTACATACAGAAAGGAATGAAGGTGGGGCACACGGATTTCCAAAATAAAGAGATTTATTAAAGCATACACAACGTTTCCACCCTAAGGTCTTTGTCAAGTGCAAAAAGAGCCACTTTAATAAATCTCTTTATTTTGGAAACCCGTGTGCCGCACTTTCCTTCCTTTGTGTGCGCCGGGACTGGACGCCGCCGATCGGACACTGACGGGAGCGCCGCTCACTGTATCACTCTTTGTCATATTGCGGTGTGCAGCATTTACTCGTTGTTATATTGCGGTGTGCAGCATTTACTCGTTGTTATATTGCGGTGTGCAGCATTTACTCGTTGTTATATTGTGGTGTGCAGCATTTACTCGTTGTTATATTGCGGTGTGCAGCATTTACTCGTTGTTATATTGTGGTGTGCAGCATTTACTCGTTGTTATATTGCGGTGTGCAGCATTTACTCGTTGTTATATTGTGGTGTGCAGCATTTACTCGTTGTTATATTGTGGTGTGCAGCATTTACTCGTTGTTATATTGTGGTGTGCAGCATTTACTCGTTGTTATATTGTGGTGTGCAGCATTTACTCGTTGTTATATTGTGGTGTGCAGCATTTACTCGTTGTTATATTGCGGTGTGCAGCATTTAATCGTTGTTATATTGCGGTGTGCAGCATTTACTCGTTGTTATATTGCGGTGTGCAGCATTTACTCGTTGTTATATTGTGGTGTGCAGCATTTACTCGTTGTTATATTGTGGTGTGCAGCATTTACTCGTTGTTATATTGCGGTGTGCAGCATTTACTCGTTGTTATATTGCGGTGTGCAGCATTTACTCGTTGTTATATTGCGGTGTGCAGCATTTACTCGTTGTTATATTGCGGTGTGCAGCATTTACTCGTTGTTATATTGCGGTGTGCAGCATTTACTCGTTGTTATATTGCGGTGTGCAGCATTTACTCGTTGTTATATTGCGGTGTGCAGCATTTACTCGTTGTTATATTGCGGTGTGCAGCATTTACTCGTTGTTATATTGTGGTGTGCAGCATTTACTCGTTGTTATATTGCGGTGTGCAGCATTTACTCGTTGTTATATTGCGGTGTGCAGCATTTACTCGTTGTTATATTGCGGTGTGCAGCATTTACTCGTTGTTATATTGTGGTGTGCAGCATTTACTCGTTGTTATATTGCGGTGTGCAGCATTTACTCGTTGTTATATTGCGGTGTGCAGCATTTACTCGTTGTTATATTGCGGTGTGCAGCATTTACTCGTTGTTATATTGTTGTGTGCAGCATTTACTCGTTGTTATATTGTGGTGTGCAGCATTTACTCGTTGTTATATTGTGGTGTGCAGCATTTACTCGTTGTTATATTGCGGTGTGCAGCATTTACTCGTTGTTATATTGTGGTGTGCAGCATTTACTCGTTGTTATATTGTGGTGTGCAGCATTTACTCGTTGTTATATTGCGGTGTGCAGCATTTACTCGTTGTTATATTGTGGTGTGCAGCATTTACTCGTTGTTATATTGTGGTGTGCAGCATTTACTCGTTGTTATATTGTGGTGTGCAGCATTTACTCGTTGTTATATTGCGGTGTGCAGCATTTACTCGTTGTTATATTGCGGTGTGCAGCATTTACTCGTTGTTATATTGTTGTGTGCAGCATTTACTCGTTGTTATATTGTGGTGTGCAGCATTTACTCGTTGTTATATTGTGGTGTGCAGCATTTACTCGTTGTTATATTGTGGTGTGCAGCATTTACTCGTTGTTATATTGTGGTGTGCAGCATTTACTCGTTGTTATATTGTGGTGTGCAGCATTTACTCGTTGTTATATTGCGGTGTGCAGCATTTACTCGTTGTTATATTGTGGTGTGCAGCATTTACTCGTTGTTATATTGTGGTGTGCAGCATTTACTCGTTGTTATATTGCGGTGTGCAGCATTTACTCGTTGTTATATTGTGGTGTGCAGCATTTACTCGTTGTTATATTGTGGTGTGCAGCATTTAATCGTTGTTATATTGTGGTGTGCAGCATTTACTCGTTGTTATATTGTGGTGTGCAGCATTTACTCGTTGTTATATTGCGGTGTGCAGCATTTACTCGTTGTTATATTGTGGTGTGCAGCATTTACTCGTTGTTATATTGTGGTGTGCAGCATTTACTCGTTGTTATATTGCGGTGTGCAGCATTTACTCGTTGTTATATTGTGGTGTGCAGCATTTACTCGTTGTTACATTGTGGTGTGCAGCATTCACTCGTTGTTACATTGTGGTGTGCAGCATTTACTCGTTGTTATATTGCGGTGTGCAGCATTCACTCGTTGTTATATTGTGGTGTGCAGCATTTACTCGTTGTTATATTGCGGTGTGCAGCATTTACTCGTTGTTATATTGTGGTGTGCAGCATTTACTCGTTGTTATATTGTGGTGTGCAGCATTTACTCGTTGTTATATTGTGGTGTGCAGCATTTACTCGTTGTTATATTGTGGTGTGCAGCATTTACTCGTTGTTATATTGTGGTGTGCAGCATTTACTCGTTGTTATATTGTGGTGTGCAGCATTTACTCGTTGTTATATTGTGGTGTGCAGCATTTACTCGTTGTTGCACCTACATACAGACATGTTATATACGGTATATATCGGGATGCAGACATTACACGTGGGATGTTACACCCCGCAGCACTCGCCTGAAGATATTCCAGGTTTTATTTATTTATACCACCTGGAAAGTCACACAGAAAAAGTGGGCGACGTTACGGGCGACGTTACGGGCGACGTTACGGGCCACAATAGTGCTCTGTGAAGCTCGGGCCCGAAACGTCGCCCACTTTGTCAATGTGATTTGCCAGGTGGTAGAAATAGATGAAACTGAATATCTTTAGGCGAATGCTGCGGATTCCTGTTTCTCTGCATGTTGGTGATCCTGGGCCCCCTGCCTGTACCCCCCTGCCTGCACCCCCCTGCCTGCACCCCTCTGCCTGCACCCCCCTGCCTGCACCCCCCTGCCTGAGCCCTCTGCCTGCACCCCCCTGCCTGCACCCCCCTGCCTGCACCCCCCTGCCTGCACCCCCCTGCCTGCGCCCTCTGCCTGCGCCCCCCTGGCGCCCCCTGCCTGCACCCCCCTGCCTGCGCCCTCTGCCTGCACCTCCCTGCCTGCACCCCCCTGCCTGCGCCCTCTGCCTGCGCCCCATGGCGCCCTCTGCCTGCACCCTCTGCCTGTACCCTCTGCCTTCGCCCCCCCGCCTGCACCCTCTGCCTGCACCCTCTGCCTGTACCCTCTGCCTTCGCCCCCCGCCTGCGCCCTCTGCTTCGCCCCCCGCTCCTGCGCCCTCTGCCTTCGCCCCCCGCCTGCACCCTCTGCCTTCGCCCCCTCGCCTGCACCCCTCTGCCCTTCGCCCCCCTGCTGCCCCCTCTGCCTGCGCCCCCTGCCTGCTCTACTGCCATGCGCCCTCCCGCCTGCACCTCTGCCTTCGCCCGCCCTGCACTGCCTGCCTGCCCCTCTGCGCCTCGCCTGCCCCCGCGCTGCACCCTCTGCCTTCGCCCCCGCCCTGCACCCTTCTGCCTCGCCCCCCGCCTGCACTCCTCTGCCTTCGCCCCCCGCCTGCCTTGCCCTCTGCCTTCGCCCCCTCCTGCACGCCCCTCGTGCTGCCTCTGCCTTCGCCCCCCGCAGCCTTGCATCGCCCTTCGCCCGCCTCTGCCGCCCTCTGCCTTCGCCCCCCGCCTGCATCCTCTGCTTCGCCCCCCGCCTGCACCCTCTGCCTTCGCCCCCCCGCCTGCATCCTCTGCCTTCGCCCCCCCGCCTGCACCCTCTGCCTTCGCCCCCCCGCCTGCACCCTCTGCCTTCGCCCCCCGCCTGCACCCTCTGCCTTCGCCCCCCGCCTGCATCCTCTGCCTTCGCCCCCCCGCCTGCATCCTCTGCCTTCGCCCCCCCCGCCTGCGCCCTCTGCCTTCGCCCCCCCGCCTGCGCCCTCTGCCTTCGCCCCCCCGCCTGCGCCCTCTGCCTTCGCCCCCCCGCCTGCGCCCTCTGCCTTCGCCCCCCCGCCTGCGCCCTCTGCCTTCGCCCCCCCGCCTGCGCTCTCTGCCTTCGCCCCCCGCCTGCACCCTCTGCCTTCGCCCCCCCGCCTGCGCTCTCTGCCTTCGCCCCCCGCCTGCACCCTCTGCCTTCGCCCCCCCGCCTGCGCCCTCTGCCTTTGCCCCTCGCCTGCGCCCTCTGCCTTCGCCCCCCGCCTGCGCTCTCTGCCTTCGCCCCCCCGCCTGCACCCTCTGCCTTCGCCCCCCGCCTGCGCCCTCTGCCTTCGCCCCCCGCCTGCGCCCTCTGCCTTCGCCCCCCACCTGCACCCTCTGCCTTCGCCCCCCGCCTGCACCCTCTGCTGCCTTCGCCCCCCGCCTGCGCCCTCTGCCTTCGCCCCCCACCTGCACCCTCTGCCTTCGCCCCCCGCCTGCGCCCTCTGCTGCCTTCGCCCCCCGCCTGCACCCTCTGCCTTCGCCCCCCGCCTGCACCCTCTGCCTGCGCCCCCCCGCCTGCACCCTCTGCCTTCGCCCCCCGCCTGCACCCTCTGCCTGCGCCCCCCCGCCTGCACCCTCTGCCTTCGCCCCCCGCCTGCGCCCTCTGCCTTCGCCCCCCGCCTGCGCCCTCTGCCTTCGCCCCCCCGCCTGCACCCTCTGCCTTCGCCCCCCGCCTGCGCCCTCTGCCTTCGCCCGCCGCCTGCGCCCTCTGCCTTCGCCCCCCGCCTGCGCCCTCTGCCTTCGCCCCCCACCTGCGCCCTCTGCCTTCGCCCCCCGCCTGCGCCCTCTGCCTTCGCCCCCCGCCTGCACCCTCTGCCTTCGCCCCCCGCCTGCGCTCTCTGCCTTCGCCCCCCCGCCTGCACCCTCTGCCTTCGCCCCCCGCCTGCATCCTCTGCCTTGGCCCCCCGCCTGCGCCCTCTGCCTTCGCCCCCCGCCTGCACCCTCTGCCTTCGCCCGCCGCCTGCGCCCTCTGCCTTCACCCCCCGCCTGCATCCTCTGCCTTCGCCCCCCGCCTGCGCCCTCTGCCTTCGCCCGCCGCCTGCGCCCTCTGCCTTCACCCCCCGCCTGCATCCTCTGCCTTCGCCCCCCGCCTGCACCCTCTGCCTTCGCCCCCCGCCTGCACCCTCTGCCTTCACCCCCCGCCTGCGCCCTCTGCCTTCGCCCCCCGCCTGCACCCTCTGCCTTCGCCCCCCCGCCTGCGCCCTCTGCCTTCGCCCCCCGCCTGCACCCTCTGCCTTCGCCCCCCGCCTGCGCCCTCTGCCTTCGCCCCCCGCCTGCACCCTCTGCCTTCGCCCCCCGCCTGCGCCCTCTGCCTTCGCCCCCCACCTGCACCCTCTGCCTTCGCCCCCCGCCTGCACCCTCTACCTGCGCCCTCTGCCTTCGCCCCCCTGCCTGCACCCTCTGCCTTCACCCCCCGCCTGCGCCCTCTGCCTTCGCCCCCCCGCCTGCGCCCTCTGCCTTCGCCCCCCGCCTGCACCCTCTGCCTTCGCCCCCCCGCCTGCACCCTCTGCCTTCGCCCCCCGCCTGCACCCTCTACCTGCGCCCTCTGCCTTCGCCCCCCTGCCTGCACCCTCTGCCTTCGCCCCCCGCCTGCGCCCTCTGCCTTCGCCCCCCGCCTGCACCCTCTGCCTTCGCCCCCCGCCTGCGCCCTCTGCCTTCGCCCCCCGCCTGCACCCTCTGCCTTCGCCCCCCGCCTGCGCCCTCTGCCTTCGCCCCCCACCTGCGCCCTCTGCCTTCGCCCGCCGCCTGCGCCCTCTGCCTTCGCCCCCCGCCTGCGCCCTCTGCCTTCGCCCCCCGCCTGCGCCCTCTGCCTTCGCCCCCCGCCTGCATCCTCTGCCTTCGCCCCCCGCCTGCACCCTCTGCCTTCGCCCCTGCCTGCACCCTCTGCCTTCGCCCCCCGCCTGCACCCTCTGCCTTCGCCCCCCGCCTGCACCCTCTGCCTTCGCCCCCCGCCTGCCCCCTCTGCCTTCGCCCCCCGCCTGCGCCCTCTGCCTTCGCCCCCCACCTGCACCCTCTGCCTTCGCCCCCCGCCTGCATCCTCTGCCTTCGCCCCCCGCCTGCACCCTCTGCCTTCGCCCCTGCCTGCATCCTCTGCCTTCGCCCCCCGCCTGCACCCTCTGCCTTCGCCCCCCGCCTGCACCCTCTACCTGCGCCCTCTGCCTTCGCCCCCCGCCTGCGCCCTCTGCCTTCGCCCCCCGCCTGCATCCTCTGCCTTCGCCCCCCGCCTGCACCCTCTGCCTTCGCCCCCCGCCTGCACCCTCTGCCTTCGCCCCCCGCCTGCACCCTCTGCCTTCGCCCCCCGCCTGCACCCTCTGCCTTCGCCCCCCGCCTGCACCCTCTACCTGCGCCCTCTGCCTTCGCCCCCCGCCTGCACCCTCTGCCTTCGCCCCCCGCCTGCACCCTCTGCCTTCGCCCCCCGCCTGCGCCCTCTGCCTTCGCCCCCCGCCTGCGCCCTCTGCCTTCGCCCCCCGCCTGCACCCTCTGCCTTCGCCCCCCACCTGCACCCTCTACCTGCGCCCTCTGCCTTCGCCCCCCGCCTGCGCCCTCTGCCTTCGCCCCCCACCTGCACCCTCTACCTGCGCCCTCTGCCTTCGCCCCCCGCCTGCGCCCTCTGTCTTCGCCCCCCGCCTGCACCCTCTGCCTTCGCCCCCCCCGCCTGCACCCTCTGCTTTCACCCACCGCCTGCGCCCTCTGCCTTCGCCCCCCTGCCTGCACCCTCTGCCTTCGCCCCCCGCCTGCGCCCTCTGCCTTCGGCCCCCACCTGCGCCCTCTGCCTTCGCCCACCGCCTGCGCCCTCTGCCTTCGCCCACCGCCTGCATCCTCTGCCTTCGCCCCCCCGCCTGCACCCTCTGCCTTCGCCCACCGCCTGCATCCTCTGCCTTCGCCCCCCGCCTGCACCCTCTGCCTTCGCCCCTGCCTGCACCCTCTGCCTTCGCCCCCCGCCTGCGCCCTCTGCCTTCGCCCCCCGCCTGCGCCCTCTGCCTTCGCCCCCCGCCTGCACCCTCTGCCTTCGCCCCCCCGCCTGCATCCTCTGCCTTCGCCCCCCGCCTGCGCCCTCTGCCTTCGCCCCCCGCCTGCGCCCTCTGCCTTCGCCCCCCGCCTGCGCCCTCTGCCTTCGCCCCCCGCCTGCGCCCTCTGCCTTCGCCCCCCGCCTGCGCCCTCTGCCTTCGCCCC
>NC_134487.1:4705087-4762587 GCF_040206685.1 Ascaphus truei
ATATGTTCCGGTGCATTTATAGTGTATATGTGCACATGTGTTCCGGTGCATTTATAGTGTATATGTGCACATGTGTTCCGGTGCATTTATAGTGTATATGTGCACATGTGTTCCGGTGCATTTATAGTGTATATGTGCACATGTGTTCCAGGGCATTTATAGTGTATATGTGCACATATGTTCCGGTGCATTTATAGTGTATATGTGCACATATGTTCCGGTGCATTTATAGTGTATATGTGCACATGTGTTCCGGTGCATTTATAGTGTATATGTGCACATGTGTTCCGGTGCATTTATAGTGTATATGTGCACATGTGTTCCAGGGCATTTATAGTGTATATGTGCACATATGTTCCGGTGCATTTATAGTGTATATGTGCACATATGTTCCGGTGCATTTATAGTGTATATGTGCACATATGTTCCGGGGCATTTATAGTGTATATGTGCACATATGTTCCGGTGCATTTATAGTGTATATGTGCACATATGTTCCGGTGCATTTATAGTGTATATGTGCACATATGTTCCGGTGCATTTATAGTGTATATGTGCACATATGTTCCGGTGCATTTATAGTGTATATGTGCACATATGTTCCGGTGCATTTATAGTGTATATGTGCACATGTGTTCCAGGGCATTTATAGTGTATATGTGCACATATGTTCCGGTGCATTTATAGTGTATATGTGCACATATGTTCCGGTGCATTTATAGTGTATATGTGCACATATGTTCCGGTGCATTTATAGTGTATATGTGCACATATGTTCCAGGGCATTTACAGTGTATATGTGCACATATGTTCCAGGGCATTTATAGTGTATATGTGCACATATGTTCCGGGGCATTTATAGTGTATATGTGCACATATGTTCCGGTGCATTTATAGTGTATATGTGCACATATGTTCCGGGGCATTTATAGTGTACATGTGCACATATGTTCCGGTGCATTTATAGTGTATATGTGCACATATGTTCCGGTGCATTTATAGTGTATATGTGCACATGTGTTCCGGTGCATTTATAGTGTATATGTGCACATATGTTCCGGGGCATTTATAGTGTATATGTGCACATATGTTCCGGGGCATTTATAGTGTATATGTGCACATATGTTCCGGTGCATTTATAGTGTATATGTGCACATATGTTCCGGTGCATTTATAGTGTATATGTGCACATATGTTCCGGGGCATTTATAGTGTATATGTGCACATATGTTCCGGGGCATTTATAGTGTATATGTGCACATATGTTCCGGGGCATTTATAGTGTATATGTGCACATATGTTCCGGTGCATTTATAGTGTATATGTGCACATATGTTCCGGTGCATTTATAGTGTATATGTGCACATATGTTCCGGGGCATTTATAGTGTATATGTGCACATACGTTCCGGTGCATTTATAGTGTATATGGGCACATATGTTCCGGGGCATTTATAGTGTATATGTGCACATATGTTCCGGGGCATTTATAGTGTATATGTGCACATATGTTCCGGTGCATTTATAGTGTATATGTGCACATATGTTCCGGGGCATTTATAGTGTATATGTGCACATATGTTCCGGTGCATTTTTAGTGTATATGTGCACATATGTTCCGGTGCATTTATAGTGTATATGTGCACATACGTTCCGGTGCATTTATAGTGTATATGGGCACATATGTTCCGGTGCATTTATAGTGTATATGTGCACATATGTTCCGGGGCATTTATAGTGTATATGTGCACATATGTTCCGGTGCATTTATAGTGTATATGTGCACATATGTTCCGGGGCATTTATAGTGTATATGTGCACATATGTTCCGGGGCATTTATAGTGTATATGTGCACATATGTTCCGGTGCATTTATAGTGTATATGTGCACATATGTTCCGGGGCATTTATGAGCTGGGGGTTCTGCAACCTTCAGAGACCTCCTGCGGTGGCAGTGCCACTGAGTCTCCGAATGTGTTGCAGTTAAAAGGCCCAGACCTGCCAAGGTGCGAGGTGGCCAGGATGCTGGCTGAATAGAAATCCTGTTAGCCAGCAGGGCTAGTTCACACCTTGGGGACAAACCCTTGCCAGGGTGACGCCGGCTATGGGTGGGAGTATCCTTATGCTAAAGAGGCCAGGTGTCAGGTAGTCACAGGCTCAGTAGCAACAGGAAATCCCGGATGTGCCCACACTGCAAGGTATGGGCAAGGTGGTGATTGGGGAAAGATTTTTCCCATGCCTGGGGTTGGAGGGCTATGTTGGAGATAGGCTATCAGACCCTATATACATGCTCCCCAAGCTATCAGACCCTATATACATGCTCCCCAAGCTATCAGACCCTATATACAGTACATGCTCCCCAAGCTATCAGACCCTATATACATGCTCCCCAAGCTATACCCATGGTCTGATTTTTCTTGTAACATCTGAAGAAACTTTCCAACGTTTTGCGTCCAAGTCCAGCAGCTGCAATTCCAGGAGACCACGAACTCTTTCCAGCGTAACAAGAAGTACATCCCATCTTCAGGAATGCGTTTGTGCGGGGGGTTCTCTAACTAACCCCAGGGACTCAGAACGGACATTTAGTTTTCCAAGGATTTATGGGCTTTGTTTCTTGCGCCCCTTGCAAACGGACAGCAAGTTTTTTTTTCCCAAAAGTTTTTTATTAGGCATTATTTGAAATACATTGTATGCTGAATAAACATCATTTTGCCTAATACAGGTTTTCTTGTTTTAATGACAGTGAGAGGGAAAGACTCAACGCGCCCCCGACCTTCAAGCGTGGGTCGGCAGGGTTGGCGTGAGGATAGAAACAGAGAGTGGGGGGGGGGAGGGGCAGAGAGGGAGAGATGGGGAGGGGAGGGGGAGGGGCAGAGATGGAGAGATGGGGAGGGGGGGGAGGGGTCTGAGGATGGGAGGGCCCTTCCTCCTCAGTCCATTGCACGAGATTCCTCCGTTACTACTGTCTTCTGTTGTGGGAGATGGCCATCGTTAGTCTGCCATACGGGTCAGCCATGGTTCCCATGTGTTGTAAAAGGGCTCCGTTTTCCTCTTTAGGAAGGCCGAGAGCTTTTCCATTAACATAACTTCCCGTATTCTGTTTTTAACAGTTTGCCTAGGGGGGGGAGACACCTTCTTCCATGAGGCCGCCACCGCACATCTAGTGAGAATGAAGGAGATCAATTTTCTTGTTGGGCGGTCAATGTTCTCGATTGGCCTGGCCAGCAAGTAGGTCAGCGGGTCAATGGGTATGTGAGGTCTGTGACCTCTGTGATTAGAGTCTGTATGGTTTCCCAGTATTTCTGAATTTCCGGACATGACCACCATATGTGGGCCATGTCACCCTTTTGTCCGCAGCCTCTCCAACATAGATCGGAGGCCAGAGGGTAGATTTGATTTATTCTAACTGGGGTAAGATACCAGCGAAACAGTATTTTGTATATATTGTCTTTGATTGTGGTACATATGGAAGTTCCTGAGGCTGAGTCCCAAATACTTTCCCAGTCCTCTTGGTCTATAACTATGCCCAATTCTGCTGCCCAATGGAGCATGTAGTCATGAACCGGGGCATCTGTTGCCCTTTCTAGTTCTGAGTATATTTGCGTTATTAGACCTTTTTGGTGTGATGTCTCTTTGCACAGTCTTTCGAAGTTCGTGAGAGGGGGAAATTCCAACGTTGGTGATATTGATTGGATGAAGTGCCGAATTTGGAGATATTTGAAGACGTTCAATCCCCGTATTTTGTATTTGTTGTGTAGCCTTTGGTAGCTCAGGAACTCCCCTATGCTCAGGAAGTCAGCAATCGCCCTTATCTTTTTGGTTGTGAATTGCTCAAATTGTCTGGGCTCACAGCCTGGTGGAAATTTGGGGTTTTGGGTAATTGGTATGAGTTGAGATTTGGCGGTTGTGAGCCTAAATTTCAGTTTGCATTTCGTCCAGGTCTCCCATGTGTGCCTCATCGGTCCTAATTGGAATTTGTTTTTCTGCAAGTCTTCCCTGCTCAGGGACCAAAGGCATGCTGGCAGAGAAGGCGTGCCGGCGTATTGCATTTCTATGTCTAGCCAGCAATATTGGCCGGGCTCCGCGTTCCATACTACTACCTGTCTTAACTGGGTGGCTTGGTAGTACCGCATAATGTCGGGGACTCCCAGGCCCCGTCTCCCCCTCGAAGCAAGTAGAACTGTTCCTGCGACTCTTGTTTTTTCCCCTGCCAGATGAAGTGGAGAATTTGTTTTGGATATTTTTCAATTCTGTGCCAGGGATGTGGATCGGGAGTGTCTGGAAGTAATATAACAATCTGGGGAGTATATTCATTTTCACCGAGATCATTCTCCCGATCCATGAAATTTGGTATGCTCCACATTTATCTAGGTCTAATTTAATTTTCCGAAAGAGGGCCGGATAATTATGATGGTATAGAGAATGGTAGTTCCCCGATATCTTTACTCCCAGATATTTGATATAGGAAGAGCACCATCGGTAATTAAAATTTAGTTTAAGAAGTTTCATCTCTGGCTCTGGCAGGTTTAGGTTTAGTGCTTCGGATTTATCGTTGTTGATTTTATAACCTGATATCGCTCCGCAGTCTAAAAGCTCTTTTTGTAGGTTTGGAAGGGAAATCTGGGGTCTTGAGAGTGTTAATATTATATCGTCCGCAAACAAGGATATTTTGTAATGCGTACGCCCAATTTCTATCCCTTGAATATCTACGTTATTTCGGATTGTAGCCGCCAGGGGTTCTATAGTTAGTGCGAAGAGGAGAGAGGGGACAAGGGGCACCCCTGTCTCGTGCCGTTTTGAATGCCAAAACTCTGGGCATTGCCTCCTGGTAATTTTACCGTTGCGGATGGATCTTAGTAAAGTCTGCTGACCCCTTCTAAATATGCGTCTCGAAAGCCAAATTTACGCATGGTATGGTCTAAAAATAGCCAGTCAATTCTATCGAACGCCTTCTCTGCGTCTAGGCTGAGTAATATTGCTTTGGTTCCTGTGAGGTGGATATGCTCAATAATATTAATTATTTTACGTGTGTTGTCCGAGGCCTGTCGACCTGTCACAAATCCAACTTGGTCAATGTTTATTAGCCTCGGTAGAATGGGGTTTAATCTGTTGGCCAAAATTTTGCTATATAATTTGAGGTCGTTATTGAGAAGGGAGATTGGACGGTAGCTTCCACATTGCATCGGGTCTCTGCCTTCCTTATGAATTATGGCTAGGTTGGCTAGGGACATGGAGGTGGGGATCGGATTTCCCTCCAAAAAATGGTTGAACATTTTTAGTAGATGCGTGGATAGTATGGGCAAGTATCTCTTATAGTAGACATTAGTGAAGCCATCGGGGCCAGGAGATTTGGAGATCTTTTGTGCTTTTACCGCTTCTTCCAATTCTTCTTTTGTGATCTCCGCGTTGAGGACCTCATTTTCCTCTTCAGTCAGGGTGGGGAGTTGACATTTGTCTAAGTATTTTTTGATCGCTTCTGATGCTTTTGTTTCTGATCGACCAGTTTTGGGTCGTAACTTATAAAGTTCTGTGTAATATTTTGTGAACTCCGCTGCTATTTTTTTGTCACTGTATTGTGTCTCGCCAGACCTATTCTTGATCGCTGTTATTTGGGACCTTTTTTGGATGCCTCGTAATCTGCTGGCCAAAAGCTTGTCCGCCTTGTTACCCTTATCATAATAATGCTGATTAGTCCATTTAAGGGCTTTTTCCACGTCTTCCATTTGGGTCTGTTTGAGCTTTTGTCTGGCTATTGTTAGGGCTTTATAGGTTTTTTTTGCAGGGTTAGCTTTATGGGATTGCTCTAATTTTAAGATGTTATCAGTGAGTTCCGAAATCAATTTTTGTTTGACTTTTTTCCTATGAGAGGCAATAGAGATGAATTTGCCTCTAATTGCCGCCTTATGGGCTTCCCATAGGATCGCTGGAGATGACACCGACCCTGAGTTAAAGAAAAAGTAGTCCTTGAGGGAGGCTCTGATCTCTCTCTCTATCTCAGGGTGGTTCAATAGGGAGTCATTCAATCTCCAGGAATACGATGTCGTCTTTTCGAATGGTGTGGATAGGGTCAAGGTGATTGGGGCATGGTCTGACCACGTGATGGGGCCGATGTCTGATTTCGTGGTTGCCTCTAGGATGTTCTTGGTCAGCAGAAAGTGGTCTATGCGCGAATAGGTCTGGTGAGGAGCCGAGTAGAAGGTGTAGTCTCTCTGACCCTGATGTTGGGATCTCCATATGTCCACTAATGAGAACTCGTCCACTACATCCCTGAACCTTTTCCCCATGATTTGGGAGTGGGTTGTACGGGGGTGACCCAATGCGGTTGATCTGTCCTCGGTGGGGTTAGAGACCATGTTTAGGTCTCCCCCCACTATCATCGATGATAGATATCCCGGGTCGATGCCCTCAAGCACTGTTTTCAGAAATTCTGGTTGATTTTCGTTTGGGGCATATACATTGATTAGAGCGATTGCCGAGCCCGCTAAGGAGCCATATACCACGAGAAATCTACCCTCTGGATCCATGGTGGTTTTGACATGATTAAATGGAGTTCCTTGTCTGATTAGTATAGCCACTCCCCGCTTTTTACTACTAAATGATGCGAAAAAGCATGTTGGAAACACTTTTTTGAATAAATTTGGGGGGTCTTGTGATGTGAAGTGGGTTTCCTGTAGGAATACGATGTCTCCCCCTGCCTGCTTCATGTCTTGGAGGGCAAGCCTCCTTTTTCTATTATTTTGAAGTCCTTTGACATTAAGCGATACTATCTTCACTGGGGCGTTAGAAGTCATGTGTAGCTTTTGTGGTCGTGGTTTTTAAGATCCCTCCCTTCCCATCTGGGGGGGTCTTGATTTTATGGCTTAAGAGTGTTCTTAGCCCTGGCAAACATCTCGAGGTAGCTTGTTTTTTTGAAAGATTAACTGAGTGGGCTGAGGAGGGAGGGGGGTAGGGGGGGCAGGAGGGGTGGGGGGTAGGACCGCTGGGACAGAGTCAGCAGTAAAGAGAGGAAGAAGATGAGGTTCGTGTTTGAACCTAACAGGTATTTGCCTGGTCCTTGGGCGACCGGCTTTTGGGCAATCGTGCCCATCGGGGTTGACTCCGGTGTCGGCAGCCGGTGGGCAGTGTAGGGGGGGGGCGAACCCTCTGGTTCTTTGTTTTTTCCTCCTGAATTCTCATTCATGCCCTTTGTTCTCATACAAGGGGGAGGGGGGGGGAGGGAGGGGTTCCCTCCGGGGTAAGGGTTGCCCTCTCGGGGGCTGTGGGTTGTGGGCCTTTTCGTCTTGGGGTATGCGAAAGAGGGAGAGGGGGACGGGTGGGGAGGGGGGGGGGGAAGGCGGTAGGTGGGGGGGGGGGAAGGGGGAGGAGGTGAAGGGGGGGGGATAGGTAAGACAAAAGAGAGATTCTAGAGAGCGTTTCCGCGTCACAGGTAAAGGTATGTGCACAGCAGGTAGATAGGTATTGACATTAGGCTATCATGCATACTTTTATGTATCAATGTTCTCGGTAAACAGGAGTGGGTACTCTCTTAGATACGTCCAGATCTTGGAGAGGTACTTTGTGAGGGAGATCAAATTTTTTACATTTCTCCTGTGTATACATTGGTACTTTTGCATGTCGCTGGGTCTATGAACGCATGGATCTTGGGGGGAGTGGGAGGGGAAAGGTGGGGGGGGAGGGGTGATGTGGGGGAGGCGGGCAAGAGGGAGGAAAGGGTGGCAGTGGGGAGGGGGGGGGGAGGGGATGGGGAGGTGGTGGGGGGGGAGTGGGTGGTGGTGGGAAGGAGTAGTGGGGAGCATTTCGGCGCCTTACTTTGATTCACATGTACAGTAGATATACAGTTCTTCACCTTGGTAGGTCATACAAACAATTATATCATGAGGACCTCAGCTTTGGATATATATAGGGGGGTGTGGGTCCTTTGTGATGGGGTTCTTATTCATTGTGATTACGGCGCAGGGCTTTGATTCGCTTGTACAGTAGATAGACAATTGGTTACCTTGGTAAGCCATACAGACAGTTCTATCATGATAATCTCAGCTTTGGTTGCATATGGGGGGGGTGGGGAACCTTTGTGATGGGGTTCGTATTCACTGTAGTATCTGGGGGGACGGGGACGGGAGGAGGAATAGGGGGGAATTGGGGGGGGGGAGAGGAGGGGGCGATTGGGGATAGGTTCGTAGTGGGGTTGCTGTGAGTCTGTGGTTGTACACCTTTGGGTATGCGGATTGGCTTGCTCGATACATACTGCGTAGCGGTTTCTTTAAGTAGTGCGGTCAGCTCGGGGCACTGTTCCGCTCGTTATTCTTCATTGGGATGCTTCGAGGGACGTGGCACCTTGTGTTTCTGGAGTGGCAGGTGAGGTGATCCATGTGCTGGGTGGCTACGTGGGGGGTGTTTTAGGAGGGGAGGGGGGGGAGGGGGAGAGGGAGGTGGGGGGGAGTAAGTGGTAGCGGGAAGGGGTAACGGGGAGTATTTTGGCACATTGCTTTGAGTCACTCATACAGTAGGTATACAGTTATTCACATTGGTAATTCATATAGACAGTTATATCGAGATGGCCTCAGCTTTGATTGCGTGTAGTGAGGTGGAGAACCTTTATGATGGGGTTCATACTTATTGTCATATCCAGGGGGGGGCGGGGGGGAATGGGGAGGGAGGGCGGGGTGATGGGGGGAGGGAGGGGGTGATTGAGGGTGATAGAAGGGGGGTGGGATGAAGAGGAGGGAGGGGGCCATGGGGAGGGAGGAAGGGGGCCATGGGGAGGGAGGGGGGGGGGGTCATGGGGAGGGAGGGGGGGGCAATGGGGAGGGAGGGGGGGGCAATGGGGAGGGAGGGGGGGGGGGGCCATGGGGGGGTGGGGGGGGAGGTTGGTCCGCTTTTTAGTTTATTGTGGCAGATGGTGAAAGACTTTATAACGTAGCTATAACTTGGCTCTTAACAGGGATTTGAATTGCACATAAGAGTGGCGGGGGGGGGGAGGTGGGTTTTCGCGGCACGGAAAGAGTGCTCAACAGTCTCAACAGGGGTAACGGTTCTTCAATCAGTCTAAGTGGGGGGCCAGCTATGTCTTGCCGGGCCCAGATAACGTTTATAATGTTTATCTGGGGGGAAGACATGCAAACCTGGTCTGGGCGTTGTCCACGGGCAGGTCGAGGAGTTCCCAGCGGGGCTTTGCAGGTGAGGCTGCCAGGTGGATCGGGTTTCCCCTCTCCCGCCTCCGCGCTTCTCAACTCGCCTGTTCTGCTTACAGGGGTGTACATGTTGGCTCCCGCTGACCGAGCCATGGGGTGCCGGGGTCTCCCAGATCAACTGGTTAGTAGAGCAACAACAAACGGATCCGTGTAGGCACTCCAGCCTCCCCCGTGGCCCCCAAAAGGAAAACAAGGGCTCTGGGTCGCAGGGCTTCTCCTCTGGGCGATCAGGTCTGTTGCTCCTGCTGGCCGGCCAATCTCTCCGACGCGCTGATGGGTCTCCGCTCCTGGCTTGCTTCTCGTGGTTCCCTCCGCGCGTTGTTCTAGGTCTCTTCTGTCCAGGCCCGTGCAGAGTGTATTGAAGAGATCGTTCAGATAGGGCTTTATTAGTTCAGGGAGAACCGTTTCCGGGACATTCCGAATCCGGAGATTCTGCCTCCGGTCCCGGTTCTCCTGATCTTCTATGCTGTCCTTCAGGAGTCTGACTTCTTCACCTAGGCGCATAATCTCATCATCTGCCGCCGCTTGAGCTTGCAATGATTCTTCTAATTTGCTCTGTAGGTCGTCTGCTCTCTGTGTGAGAGTTCCCAGCTCTTCTCTCAGGCCTGTCACCATTTCCCTGAGGTCCTGCTTGAGGGTTTTGTGGAGTCTATCGTGCATGTTTGAGAGAAGTTCCTCAAGTTAGGTGCGTGTTATTTCCCTTTCCAGGGTTGGTTCCTCGGCTGGCGTGCCGCCGTCTCGTTGCGGGGATGTGGCCGCGTGGTGTCCGACGCCATCTTGGGGTCCCTGCATGCTCGCAGGGCCGCGTTTTTGTTGCGGCTGAAAAAATTTCGGGACGCCTTTGGAAGCTGGCGCTTTTGCCTTCTGGGGCATGCTGTGAGGTTCAGACGTCTTTTAGGGCTCGTCTCTGTTGTTTTTGTAGGGGGTGAAGGTCTTCTCTGATCGTTTTATGCTCGAGGGTTCTTAGAGCTCCCTGACTAACCCACCATCTTGGATGACGTCACCGGAAGTCTCCCGGACAGCAAGTTTAAAAGACATTTTTCCTGTGGTTTCCGTTCACTGGACAATTTCCCCTGTTCCTATACCAGTAAGTGTAATTATTAAGTGTATTCTGCAGTTGTCGTGTGTTTGCCTATCAAGGGATTAAATCTCAGTTTATTTTGCTCAATTTGTTCTGCTCAATTGGGATCCACAGAAATATAAATGTGTTAATAAGTGCGTCCATCGTGACACCAATTAACCCCTATAAAGCACTAGTAAAACCCTTAACTGCAGCTATATGCATTCCATCTAATATAAAACACACAAACTACCAGTAATTAATACTATTACACTTCTACACTGTCATATTGATGTATAAATACAAACATAATTAACAATATTATATAATAAAAACACCAAAAAATACATATATATATATATATATATATATAATACAAAATACAAATACGTCATATTGTTACAAACTGAACACATACCTGGTGCATTAATCCTTTTACTCGTCTTACTTCATATAAAAAATATTATAAATAAACGTACCATATATAAAATGATGCCTATATAATACACTTTAAAACCCTTTTACTTGTTCCATAAGAGACAAGGAAGGGCAGCTTTTCTATTTAAATGGAGTTACACCCGTCCCATCTCATAGGTGTATTGTGTATTGAACACTCGTATCTAAAATATCACAGTATCTTAAAATGTTATTAAATGTATTTGCAGTCGTTATTGACTTGATCTATGATCCAAAGTTTTATAGGATCTTCTTATCCTAGCAGGAAATCACTATTTATTTTAAATCATTTCAAAAATGGACGTAGTTCAATCTGTTCATTCAGGCCCAGAGGATATTTACAGTGAATAGATCCAATATTGTTCCCGCTGAAGGAGTTTCAGTTCCCCGTCTCCCCTTCTAGGACCCCTGTCCGCTATCTCTAGGCCCTTACATTTTAGGTCCTTAGGAGACCCTTCATGACATGGGGGCAAACCTGGTCCCATGGCCATTCCACAAATTTGGAGATAAACGTGGCCCTCAAATAAAAAAAATTAGGTCTCAAAATAAATGAAAAACTGGACAATATGAACTGTTTATGTATATAGTTTATTTATTTATAAAATGTTTTACAAGGAAGTAATACATTGAGAGTTACTTTTTGTTTTCAAGTATGTCCTGGGCATAGAGTTATGATGACAAACAATACATAGTTACAAGTACATAGTTACATAAGTGAACAGGGTTTTCATTATATACAAGACATAGCATGCAGAGTAAAGATTATATATATATTATAGGCGTATGTAACAGTTACAGACCAGATTAAAATGCGAAACAGCCTTAGTAAATTCACATCCATATCCAAATAATGTTTAATAGCTGATAACCCCAGATCATGAGTAATATATGTGTATAAGGATACAACGTCACACGATGCCCAAAGAAATTATTTTTACCATCTTATCTCCAAGAACGTAGGACAGATGACATCATCGACCCCGCCCCGGAGATGATGGGTCGGCCAAGGGGTTTGCCTAGCCCGTGAGGACTTTAGGTAGAAGAATCAGCACTCAAGGATGATCCATATAAAGAAATGTATATCCAATCTTGGGAATAATATTGGAACACAGAGCCTCCTGTGGAATGTTTTTGTAAAGGTTTTGATATTCATGTGTGGGGTCACAGATAAGTTTGGCATGTGAGTTGGAATCACTCAGCAGTCTAAAAGCCTCTTGTAGATAATCACATTTGTCCTGCAGGGGCTACGCCTCCCACTCTGTCATCCTGTCTCAATAATCTGGCCATTATTTTTAAGCTCTTCCCAAGCTCTTCGTTCACCAAATGGGAGATTAGGTTTATAATGGGGATCCCGAAGAACCAATGAATAAAAGGCTTCTATGAAACCCCCCTTGGATTGGTAGGGAACAATTAGTGACTTGGGCTTAAAGGGAGAGTGAATAATATCTGAAACTGTGAAACAGAAATAGAATTACCTGAATGAGAAGATATGGGCGAAGAATGACCTAAATTAGATTCTTGAGACACACCTGCATTGGAAATATGTGGGAGCGTGGGATTAGAAAAACATTTAAGAACAAAAAAACAATTTTAAAAGGCAAGACAGTGTGATTACAGAACATGAAATATGTAAATCTCATTAATAAAACGTTGTAATTAGGGCTTTATTAAACACAGCCCGCCCCAATTAGACTTTGATTACACAGGGGGTTTATAAAACTCAGAGACCCCCTCCACGTCAGAATATGAGCCTGAGGAAGCCGATGACTCGGCGAAACGTGTAGCTCTAAAGTTCCTGCTGAATTTGACCCAACGTGGCTCCCGTAGCCGGATCAACCAGGCAGCCATTGCAGACAAGGAGAAAAAGTTTTTTTTCTCCTGCATCACGGACGCGTGATTGACAAAAACGGCTGCTAAAACTGTATCCTGGACTGCACGAGGAGGCCAGGGGTCCAACCACTATGTATGTATGTGAGTCTTGTTTTACCAATTGCTTTTAAAACTAATAAATGTGTTTTAAACCCCACTGACAACGTGCCTCACTTTCTCTACCTACTCCCCCCCCTACTACCACCACTGGGGAGAGTCCCCATCTGATGCCCAAGACTGGAGTTAGAATCCCACGTTGGTTGCAAACAAAGAAGAGTCTACACTGGGGGGAGATGCAGATGGGTTAATTTAACCCCAAAGTTACCAATTTCCTGCAAGGACTCACACATGGCCGTGTGAGTACAGATATATTTATATATTTATTTCAAAACCCTCTAAACCACCATTACCTGTTGTTGGGAGTGACTGGAATTGCTTAAAGAAACCACATTACCGTGTCCGCTTGCACATGGCCGTGTAAGTGTATTTAGTATTTTCACCAACCCCCAGCAATATTGTTGTAACCATAATAATTTTATTGTTTTTTATTCTTAAATGTTTTTCTAATCCCACGCTCCCCCATTGCTTATATGTTTCTATATCTTTGAAAGGGTTCCGGATTAACCCTTCCCTGGGGTTGAAGCAGAGGGGAACTTCATGCTGGCTCAAAGCATCTGTCATAGAGCCGTGGTCTAACTTACTGCCACATTGTAAGCACACCTCATATATTAAGCTTAAGGTAAGCGCCAGGTTTTTTCCTATTGGAAATATGTGAAATGCCTAAATTAGAAGAATGAGATGAGGATACATCATCCTCAATACAGGGAAGACTTGTGTACACTTGTCATGTTCTAAGCCTGCAGTACTCATACTTGTACACCAGGATTGCTGCTGCTCTGCTAACTCACTCACGGAACATTCCAGAATCTGACACCTGACACCTGTGCTCTGCCTCTCAGCCTGCCTATATAAACTTCCCCTTCCTGTCTCTCAGTGCTTGTTTATACTGGTTCCTCCAGCTTGTGCTAGGTACATGTATTTGCTGCTCCTACTGCTATTGATCTGTTCCTGTTTCCTCGTTGCCGACCCCTGCTTGTGACCCCGACTACGCCATCTACTGCCTGCCTCTGACCTCTGCTTGTGACCCCAACTGTGCTATCTGCCACCTGCCTCTGACCTCTGCTTGTGACCCCTACCATGCTCCCTGCTGTTCCTGCCACTGGGATCCACTCCAGCCAAAGATCAATTCTTGACAACACTTCAATTCCCCGGTGTTGAAATCCATAATGAAATCCTCCTTTGACTCATGAATAGCGAAATATCTCTTAAGGGTAATCTTTCTAATAAAACTATGTAGCTCCGGTCCCCTTGGGCTCCCAGAGACACCCCCTTCTTGCCTTGAGCGCGGTCGCGGGTACCGCTGGAGTCAGCGACGGACCCACCGGGTGTCCGCAAAGGTAGGGGCCAGAGCAGAGAGCGCTCCGATGCTCGGGAGGCTCCACGGCGCATCCGGGTAGTGGGTCCGCCATTTTAAGTTGCGCATGCATGCGCAGAAGGCAGGCAGCCAAGTAAGGGCTTTGCGCATGAGTGCCAGAGAGCGCGACGGCCATTACAGGTTCACACAGGCGCAGAAAGAGCTTGCGGCGGCCATTACACATAGAGCACGCGGCCCCAATGTTAAAGAGGTCCTGAGTGGACTACAATTCCCAGCAGCCTCTGGGGACTGCACTTTCACCCAGATCACATGCTGCATTCCAGCCACTAAGGCTTACAGATTCTCTGCAGCAGGGAATTGGATCCATTGTTGTGTGCAGAGTCAGGAAGCAGACTGGGAAGCACATGAGGCAGTCAGAGCTGGGAGCAGGTTAGGGAAGGGAGTGTGTAGGGAGCAGTAGCCCTTGCATAATACCCCAGTAGAAAAAACGAATGGCGCACAGCCAGGGAGTCAGGTGTGGGATAAAAAACTAATCCTTTATTGCAGCATGGTAGGAGTACTCCTTGGTAGGAGTACTCCTTGATAAAGGACCCGTTGGTCCGAAACGCGTAGGAGGTCCCTGTCTGTGTCCCCCAAGGGGGTGAATTTGTCTCCTACCATGCTGCAATAAAGGATTCGTTTTTTATCCCACACCTGACTCCCTGGCTGTGCGCCATTCGTTTTTTCTACTGGACTTATCTGGATTCTGGATCCTTCTTGGCTTGCACGCCGGCAGAGAAACCCTGGAGATGACGTGAGTGGGGCTTTTGGTTTAGACTGTTATGGTTAAGTCTGACTGTTGTCATTTAAGCTAAACTTACAAGTCTTTATTTGCCTGCCCACTCCCACTGGTGTCTCCAGGGGCAACATTATTTTGTTATTGGATGTAGTTGATGCGGGTTTGAGCACCCCAACTCTCTATCTATCCTATCTACCCCCGTACCCCAGACAGGCCCTGAGCCATACCATATGTAACGGGTTCCCCCCCCCCCCCCAATCGCAGATATGGTGTGGGTGCGGAGAACATACGTGTTACCAGGTGTGGGTGGTGCGTTACCTGTTGGCTCACAGGAGGGCTGAGCTTCCGCCACGGGGAACCTGGGGCAATTACAATACTATGGACAACCACTTACAATAGGTGCAGCGCCTCCACCTGCGATGGCTCCCAGCAGAGGGGGAGTGGTTCCTCGCAGGACAACACAATAATCACATACACGGGGAGATATATTAACGAGTGACTTTACTAACAAGCAATATAACATATCACAGCAATACCTTTATATAACCTGTGTCCCTCTCTAGAGGAGACACCTACTGCGTCGCGCAGGATGCTTCCCCAACACCAGGTGATCCCACCCAATGTCCAAAGAACCCCACCCAATGTCCCGCACTTTTGCAGAGAGTCAGTGGGTGACTGCGCAGTCACAGTTACACTAAGGGCCCGTTGGTGCACTTAGAACTGTAGATACCTGCCGAGCACTCCGGTGCTTGGATCAGCAACGCTTCACAAAGGGTCAGACGTGCGATGAACCCGTCTGATCCTATCAGGCCGATATTCTCTGTGGACCCCAACGTGGATCCGAACTCCGTCACTGGAACCGCAGCATCCGCTGAGTCCCTCACTAACGATACAGCAACGTGACACACCCTGCACTATAGGCCGTCCCTATAGCACAGCATCCTTAAATGGCTTAAGGGTCAATCTCCTAGGGCATTCGGGGTTGCCTATCCTATATAGGTAGGTCTTGTACCCACCCTACTCATAATACGGGCCCTGGGCCATGGCTCCCCGGATTGGTTACCGCTATGAACCCCCCAGTTGCCTCGTACTACGCGCAACGCCGCCCTGGGCAATGGCTCCCCGGATTGGTTACCGCTATGAACCCCCCCAGCACCTCGCCACTTGCAACACGGACCCTGGGCTATGGCTCCCCGGACTGGTTACCGCTATGAACCCCCCAGCTGTCTCGTGCCACTTACTTCACCTAAACGCCTGCCGCAATGCGTCTGCAGACTAACCTCAGCCCCCTTTATCCCTGGCTATTCCCCAGCTCTGACTACCATGAGTGACAGGGTCCCTAACCTGAGGCTATCCCTGGCAACACCCACTAACCTGGGGGAATAAGGGCTAACTGGGACCTTAGGGCCGCTGGCCTAGTGCAGGGAGTCCCCGGCTCCTGTACCCTACCTCCTTCCTTGGGCTGCCCCTTCCTCTGACTGACTCGCAGGCTCTCTGCCCGCGAAATGTATCCACTTGCTCTCCTGACCGTCCTGCAGCCCTATTGGCTCCTATGAGGCACCTGGTGCCTCCCTTGCTAAGCACTATGGGAATTGTAGTCCCTGGGCGCCTGCAATAACATTGGGGCCGCGTGCGGGCCTTTCCTACACCTACACTAACCCCTAATGGCCGCCGCAACCTCTCCCTGTCTATCCCTACTCTCGCGCGACCCTCTAAAGGCTGGCTGTATTCCCTACCTACTTCTGCGCATGCGCGACTCTCCTGGCCTGTTCCTGCCCTCGCGCGACTCTGCCCTGAATCTGGGGCTCTAACTGCGCATGCGCGACCACTGCGCATGCGCGAACTAAGGGGCAATGGCGGCGCCCTGGCCGCCCGGCTCCGGGAGCGCCGGGAGCCCTGCGACGCGCGTGCGGCCGGTTGCTAAGGCAACCCCCGAGCCGGGACCTGACTGCTCTCACCTGTTCGATCACCGCGCGGGGCCGCCATTGGCCTCGGCGGCGCCCGCGATCGAACACCAAATGAGGGGGGTGCTGCTCAGCAGGGGAGACCTGGCTACACATAGATTGCGGTTGCGACAGGGACAGGCCCTAGGTAGGTGCACTGCCCCTTTAGTTATTTGTTAGGTTCAAGGACACAGCTGCAGTGCTGCGAGCCCCTGACAATTGTGTCTGGACGCAGAGATCACTCAAGATAGAGACTATCTTCCTGGTGGGATTGTCTGGCGGGACGCCACCCCACGCATCAAGAGCGGAAGCATCGTGGATCACACTTTCGGATCCATCAGCCAAGTACTGCATCTGCACGCCCGGGTGTGGACACACCCGGCAGGTACCATCAAGTCACCAAGTGCACCAACTACACACCTCATATTAGTGGGCAGCGCTGTTCCACACTTGGGTGGGGTTGTGGGCACGTTTGAGACACTTGGGTGGATGGTGGTGGGGTTGCGGCCCAGTGAGGCCAGGTTAAGGGTGACACTGCTGTGTTGCCATTGTTATTTTGATGTATTGTGATGTGTTATGTTTTAGTGCATATAGTAAACTGTTTTATCCATACCCTGGTGTAAGTACTTACTGTATGTGGTTCCTGTGTAAGGGGTTATTCTACACACTAGAATCCCTGCACAGGTGGAGGCGCTGTAAGCAGTACGTTCCAGGATACACCCTGGGCTCCCAGTGGCGGAGGTTCAGGACTCCTGTGAGCCTATCAGGTATTGCACCACACCTGGTAACATATAGATTTCCCCACAGGGTCCCTATCTGCGATGGGGGGGAGGGGGAACTGTGTTACAACTATTTAAATCAACAAATAGATCAAAAGAATTAGGCCCGCAAGTAGAGGGAAAGGATAGTCCCTTATTGAGTAGTGAGCCTATGAGAATTTATGAAGTCTGGTGCAATAGGGATATGAATGTGGCTATCCATGTTCACCAAGTTCATAACGGTGAATATAACGGCCAGCCGTTTCTAGGCATTGAACATTCACCAGCAGACTCACAAGGAGGTGACTGGGACAGAGAAACCCTTAAAAAAAGAATCTGGATGGATTTTCAACCTGGGGACATAATCCGCCCCCCCCTCCCTCCCCCCTCCCCAATTCCTCAACAAAGGCTTCGTTTTCTCTCCCTTCATCTGAATAAGCTATTCTTCCACTACACGTAACCCAGCTTTAAGTGGTCATGGGGATTACTATTTTACCACTCATTTTTGGTGATTGATTACCCTTTTATCAAAGGTCCACCTTAAAAGCAATCACTCACTATAATTGCCCCTCTTCAACGCAGTTCATCTGCACCGTTTCCGACCATATTGTACTAATTTGGGCAAATATAATCTATTGTTCATAACGGTAGCAGTTCACAGTTGTTGTTTCCTCCATTTCCATAGAACCAGTCAGTGTATCACTGTCACGGTAGCTTACAGGGTTATAATATACACCAAATAACTGGGTTGAATTGAATTCGACTGTGATATAATAAAGAGATTTTATTCCTTAAAAAGACAGGTGGACACACAATGTTGGACACACAACAAACAGAATATATACACTTACTTAGGGAAGGGACAATGAAATAACCAGGATTCGGGTTAGGAGATCATCAGGCATCAGGTATCATTCAGGTGGAATAACGAAGACAATGGGCATAGAGCTTGCAATAGGTTTTATGCGATTTGGGCTCTATCCCTAACATTGGGACTCAGGCATTGGAGAACAATTACCAGGGTCCAATTACATTTTGCCAACTAATGTGGGAAGCAATCTGGTACCTGCCCCCAGGTAGCTCGGACATGCGCACAATCCTCTGGTCAGAGGCCCATTTTCTGAACCCCACGCTAAAAGGTTGGCGTCTGTAAATCTGCCATTTGGGATTCTGGCCCGGGAAACTCCGACCAGAGGTGTGAAGCACAACACTTAACACAAGTACGCACGTCCTGCTCTTCCCCGCCCTAGAATACTTAATCAGGGTGGGGGAGCCTTTGATCAGTAGGTTTACTGTAGACACACTATCGCCCCCTGGCCATTAGCATACCTTATGGGCCAGTAGTTTTCGCGGGCTTTACTGTAGGCATAAAATATAGTGACTTTACAATATTTTATATATTTCAAAATATTCCGTTCGGTTGGGCCGAGCGAGCTAAAACTTGCCAGGCCCTCATGCCGAAGAGGAATCTACATGGTGGCCAAGTTTCAGCTCGCTGCGACCCACCGAACCGGAGATACAATTTTGGATTTTAAAACGACATGTTTCACAAATTGCATTTCTCCGCCATTGGAGTCAAAGGCAGAACCACAATTTAACCAGTTAACCATACTCCGTTCGGTTTATTGGAGAGGGCTGGAAATTGCCATGCAATCATGCCGGAGCGGTGACTGCATGGTGGCCAAATCCCAGCCCTCTAGTTCTTACCGAACCGGAGATAATGGTTTCAGGTTTTTACACTTTCGCACTTGGCGTTAACCTACCGGCTTTTGTCCGCCAGTGTGGTCAGTGGCGGCCGCGACCCTTTCTCGTGGCCCTTGCCAGTCGGTCCCGGTTGGGGTCGAATAAGAGGTTTCCCATGAGCATGTGGCAAAAAGAATTGGACCGCTAGCTGCCCCAGAACCAAAGTTACAATTGTAATATGTTTGAACTTGGCCGTGACCAAGTTCCCATGGTAATCGAACGATCAAGCTCTTTCTTTGAGGATGTAACTATTTTCGGATACTGCGGTTTGGCCGGCAGCCAACTCAGTTCCTGGAGAGCGGACTCGAGGGATTCCCATTGAAATGCATTGCGCCATTCATTTCAATGCAGGAGCGCCGCTCGTCCTCTCGGGGGCGCCATCTGCTGGTCTTCTTCGATATCGGACCAAAACCCTTGAAATCTCCATAGACTTTCATGGAGCTCCAATGGCAACCTATGGGACAGAGCTGCAAATGGGGATTAAAAGGGCGGGAAGGGGAACAAAGGGCCATAAACATGCAAGCACAATTAACCCTTTCCCTCCCGACCTGATCCCAGTGCATGGGCTTGATGCATATACTGTAAGGGTAGGAAGACATGTAATTCAGTGACATACATTTTGTACTGAGGCAGGGGCATAAAAACACACTTAACCATTATTATGGTTAACCCCTCGCCTCCCACACGAGGTTAGGGGTGGCCAACTGAGGTGTAACCCCTTTATTACCGGGCCAGTCCCCCTTCCCTCGCCACAATCACTAATACTGATTGTCACTCCATTTCCATAGAACCGGTCAGTGTATCACTCATACTGATTTTCACTCCATTTCCATAGAACCGGTCAGTGTATCACTCATACTGATTCTCACTCCATTTCCATAGAACCGGTCAGTGTATCACTCATACTGATTCTCACTCCATTTCCATAGAACCGGTCAGTGTACTGTATCACTCATACTGATTCTCACTCCATTTCCATAGAACCGGTCAGTGTATCACTCATACTGATTCTCACTCCATTTCCATAGAACCGGTCAGTGTATCACTCATACTGATTCTCACTCCATTTCCATAGAACCGGTCAGTGTATCACTCATACTGATTCTCACTCCATTTCCATAGAACCGGTCAGTGTATCACTCATACTGATTCTCACTCCATTTCCATAGAACCGGTCAGTGTATCACTCATACTGATTCTCACTCCATTTCCATAGAACCGGTCAGTGTATCACTCATACTGATTGTCACTCCATTTCCATAGAACCGGTCAGTGTATCACTCATACTGATTCTCACTCCATTTCCATAGAACCGGTCAGTGTATCACTCATACTGATTCTCACTCCATTTCCATAGAACCGGTCAGTGTATCACTCATACTGATTCTCACTCCATTTCCATAGAACCGGTCAGTGTATCACTCATACTGATTGTCACTCCATTTCCATAGAACCGGTCAGTGTATCACTCATACTGATTCTCACTCCATTTCCATAGAACCGGTCAGTGTATCACTCATACTGATTCTCACTCCATTTCCATAGAACCGGTCAGTGTATCACTCATACTGATTCTCACTCCATTTCCATAGAACCGGTCAGTGTATCACTCATACTGATTCTCACTCCATTTCCATAGAACCGGTCAGTGTATCACTCATACTGATTCTCACTCCATTTCCTTAGAACTGGTCAGTGTATCACTCATACTGATTGTCACTCCATTTCCATAGAACCGGTCAGTGTATCACTCATACTGATTGTCACTCCATTTCCATAGAACCGGTCAGTGTATCACTCATACTGATTCTCACTCCATTTCCATAGAACCGGTCAGTGTATCACTCATACTGATTCTCACTCCATTTCCATAGAACCGGTCAGTGTATCACTCATACTGATTCTCACTCCATTTCCATAGAACCGGTCAGTGTATCACTCATACTGATTGTCACTCCATTTCCATAGAACCGGTCAGTGTATCACTCATACTGATTCTCACTCCATTTCCATAGAACCGGTCAGTGTATCACTCATACTGATTCTCACTCCATTTCCTTAGAACTGGTCAGTGTATCACTCATACTGATTCTCACTCCATTTCCATAGAACCGGTCAGTGTATCGCTCATACTGATTCTCACTCCATTTCCATAGAACCGGTCAGTGTATCACTCATACTGATTCTCAATACTAAATCCAACCATCTGTAGGTAGGCTTGGGGTAGGTGGTGTAATCAGGCATAAACTGACACAGTGGCAAGGTGAAAAAAAGCCTCAATGTCCAGTATAATCAGATCTCCCGGCTCAGGAAACAACACTTGCACCCAGCACCCAGCACCCAGCACCCAGCACTCAGCACCCAGCACTCAGCACTCAGCACCCAGCACCCAGCACTCAGCACTCAGCACCCAGCACCCAGCACTCAGCACCCAGCACTCAGCACCCAGCATCCAGCACTTAAAGAAAACCACAAGAAGGAACATCAACAGCTGCCCTGAGAAACGCTGTAACGCTGACTCTCTGCTGCGTGTGACGTCACCTCAACATGTTTCACATCATACAACGCTTCGTCAGGAGGTATGATTGACAGTGTAGACGTCCAGTTAAAGTAGAGGAAGTAGAGACAGATCAGCCAATAGGATTTGCTCATTCTCCCAATAACATTATTGGCTACCCAGCCAATTCAATCAGTGCCAAAAGATTTAACACATGAACGACCTCAGACAGTACACTCATGGAAATGAGACATAACACTTCCAGGTTATGTTTAGATGTTCTTTAGGAACGTCACACGCAGCAGAGAGTCAGCGTTACAGCGTTTCTCAGGGCAGCTGTTGATGTTCCTTCTTGTGGTTTTCTTTTAGTGCTGGATGCTGGGTGCTGAGTGCTGAGTGCTGAGTGCTGAGTGCTGAGTGCTGAGTGCTGGGTGCTGAGTGCTGGGTGCTGGGTGCTGGGTGCTGAGTGCTGAGTGCTGAGTGCTGAGTGCTGGGTGCTGGGTGCTAGTGTTGTTTCCTGAGCCGGGGGATCTGATTATACTGGACATTGAGGCTTTTTTTCACCTTGCCACTGTGTCAGTTTATGCCTGATTACACCACCTACCCCAAGCCTACCTACAGATGGGTGGATTTATTGTGATCCTGTTTAATTATGTGTGTATTATTTTTATCTTATGCTTATTATAAATGTAACGGTTGTTTCCTCTAGCCTGACCCACCCAATCTCATATTGGCCCGTGTGGTCTAACCAGCCCCCATTACATGGTGGTGTTTGGTGGTGCACCTGTAAGCAACAGGACTCCTGAGTCTCCCGCATGATGGTATTCGGGGATTGTCAATCCAGACAGGTAGCTGAGGTAGTGTGTGCGAGTCCTACCTATATCACGTGCAGCGCCTCCACCTCATCGGGGTCTGTCTGTCCGCAGGGAGATGGTCCTGATGAGGAACTCCTTCTTGGTGGTGACTTCCACTGGAGAGTAACTTCCCACTCACACAGCGGGGGTATCATTGAACAAGACATCTTTATTGTTGCTTGGTGGGCAAGCTGCCCCTCACAGCCAGCTGTCTCATCCCCACATATTTCTCTGCTGTCCCTTTGACAGGTATGCCCTCCCAATGGAGTGGGATCCCCTCTCCCCATAGGGAGATCACCCCTGTGCCAGGTCCCTGGACACAGTGTGGCTCTTATCTGCTTAGATGTAGAAATGGACCACTAGTTACTGCACTAGTGGATCCTTCATTCCCAACACACTCCAACAACTCAGCCACACTAACGTTGGGCAGTGCTGTGCCTTATATACTTCAGGAGCTGTCACAGCTCTGATGTCACTAACTGTGGACTCAGAGATTTTAGCCACTCCCACCCATACATAGGGCACCTCACCAGGGTGTGAGGGCAAACCTCCATGATTACTGCTGGCATCCCTGTAACTTACCAGGTTTACTGCCAGCAGGGGAGACAACTGCAGACCATTTTACATTAATTAACAACATTTTACATGCATGGCTACAATCTCCCCCTGGTGAATCCCCACCGGCCCAGCTGGGACCTAAATTTGGTGTACCTTTTTCCAGGAAGCACTGTAAAATGGAACACATAATTAATCAAACAACATTCTTGTTTCATAATTATCAACGGTATAACGCTCACTGACCAGCAGAGGGCGCTCAAGGTTAGAAACAGACCTCACTATTCTGTCTACCTAATAATAGTGGGGAGGGTCTGGTTTCTTCACCTCCCTTCCTGCCATGTCGGTCACGATGATGCTATATTCCCGGGGCAAGCCACTCTCGGGTCTATATACAGCCTTGTGCATGTATATGCTGCTCCCGATACTCCATACTCGCATTAGCTGAGAGATTCGCTCTTGTGCTCTGCGGCCAGTAATTTTACCCCTTTTATTGATCATGTACAGCTCTATGTCTTCTCTGAGCCACCTATCCCGGTGATCCTCTATCTCCTGCATGAGGGGTTCGGGGACATAGGGGTACTCTAGCCCATGTGAGTTTTTATACTTAGCCACAATGGCCCTTTCTGCTCGACTGGCCCTTATCAGCTTAGTATTTCCCGCTCTCCCTGGCAACACCCATGACAGGGGTTCGTCCGGTTCGACCGGATCCTCAAGCCCACTGGGCCCCAATGGCTCTATTAGCCCTCGACTAATATTGTACCGCCGGTCCTGTATGGCTTTCAACCGATCCTCCTCTGTAAATTCTCCCTTGGCCCACCAATAGTCCACCACCCCATTACGTTCCAAAATGAACTGGGTCCTATCTAGCCAGGCTTCATACCCCTCGAATAAGGGGGCCCACCACCGGGTCTCCCTAATCTCTTCCTGAGCTGACTCCACTGACTCCCCCTCTTCTAGCTCCCCCCAGGAGGACACTCCAGAGGTCCCGGTTGACCGGGACTGAGATCCTACCCTCTTGGGCCTACTTTCTAAGGTGACACTTACGACACTCAGGCCGTCACTAGACGCGGACACTTGTCGTGAATACCCCCCCCCCCACGAACCATCATCAGATGTACCACAGTCCAAGCCCCCCTCAGTCCGTTCCCCCGACGTGACCCTGGAACCCCCGGACATCCCTAAGCTTGAAGTGGAACCGAAAGAATAGGTGGCTGGGGCTTTAACTAGGGCCTTGGGTCTGACTAGGGCCGGGGTTTAGGCATAGGGCCGGACAGTGGGTATCCGCGGGGCTTCGACCCGCTCTTCACCGCTACCTGGTCCGGTGCCACCACATGGGCTCTCCGCTTCTCCGGTTTCACTACTCCTCAGCTTCCGCGTCGATCGCCCGCTCCTCTTCAATTTCGGCGATCGGCTGACACTGCTCGGACGAAAAGGCGCTGTCATCTCCCCATCAGTTCCACTCTGCCCACCGGAAACGACATCCTGACATGCACGTGTCTCGCCGCCATCTTGGGTTGGGTCCCCAAGCGAGACCTCTTCCTCCACGACTACATCCGGCAACGCCTTTTTCCTTCTGTGGCACCGCTTGGGCCTTGCACCGTCCTTCCTCCACCGTTGCCACCCTCGGATCCTGGTAATAGCAGGGGCTTTGCTTACCGCTCCGTGGTGTTGGGGTGGATCTGCCGCCATCGGAACCGCTGGTCACCACGGCCGTGCGACTTAGCCTCTCGGGCTGCCGCTGCACGGGCGACACTCTGCTCCGCTCACTTCCGACACAGGTGCGTGGCACTAGTTTAACCGTACTGCTGCTGGTGTTCCCCAGTGGTCGGGCTGTCAACGCAATAGGACTGGCGGTGTCCTCGTCCGAGGACTCCAACTTCGCGTTAGGCCGAGGCATTCCGCTCGGTAATCGACGGTGAGCCCCCTTTTACTCACCGCGTCGGTGGTCAGTTTTCTCGTCTGGCTCGGATTTGATAGTCGGGCCCGATCCCCTTTCTCCGGGATCAGCAGACTCCCTCCAGAGCGCGCCGGGAAGTTCCGCAGCCAGCATGGCAATATCTCCCGCGGTTCCCACTGCCTGAACCGGCACGAATGTCGGCATTGGCCACAGGTACTGCAGGCCACATTGTGCGCATCGCGCCGTAGAGCTCACAGCACCCCCCGGCAGTCGACACTGCAGGCACAGGCATGCCACTGTCTCCATACCCGCTACTCGTAATATCAGGAAGCCTCCTGGGGCCGAGTAGGGATGGGTAGATATCGGTGACCCTTCTTCGGATTTGCAGGCCATAGCCACTAGAGGAGGCACTCTCACTAGTGGTCTATTCAGCTTGCTGGCTCCTCGCAACTGAAGAAAAGGGGCTGGTTTGCCAACCCCTTCCCCAGCTAACTCCATCCGCATCCGCCACAACCGGAAACCACTCCCCCTGGTGGAAACTGGAGGGAGGTTCCTCGATTTAGTCTCATGACCCAGCACAGGGGCTGAGTTAGTCATAGTCCATGTGGGCGCGGCTCCAGCTTTCGCGCCATACTCCCCATCAGGGTGGAGTTTTCCCGTTAGCGCCACTCCTGGCCAACTCTCTGCAAGTTGCGAATTTGCAATATTTTCTGCAACTGGCCCACGCGGTCTCCCAGGGAAGCGGGAACCGCCATTTTGGTTAACAATGTCACTCTTGTTATCGGATGAGGTAGCGTTTAACTGTTTGTACGTCGAATGACAAGCCAGTCCATTAGATTCCTCATATCTCACAACAATGTCCTCTTCACTGTCCTCAGGGTTACTACCCCAAGGTCCTAGGCAGGACCAACACGGTGCAGCCACAGCTTTCGCACCACTCCACAACAGGCTCACAAAAGTCTCTTCTGTAGCTTGTTCTTCCAGCAGGCTCACACAAGTCTCCTCTGTAGCTTGCTCTTCACTCGCACACATGCCATGTGCGCTCACCCTCGGCCTCCGTCCGCCATATTGGACCTTCCGCACCGCGCGGATCCTCCATTCTTGCGGTCGCCATTGGGCTACTGTATATTATTTTATTGTACATGGAGCTCCTCTCTGCGGGGCAGCTGCCACACCGATACAATAAAATGCCTTGTGCACCACCTTGTGTACCTAATGTAGATCTGACTCGTGTTTGCACTTCCTCAAGCTAGACTCACTCTCTCTGTGTCTGCTGTATCTCCTTCCTCCCAGTCTGTGCTCCCTTCGGTAAGTGGTCTGGAATGGACTAGAGTACTCTGGCTCTTCCATGCAGTACTTTGGGCGTCTACCTACTGTTGGCTAATCTAGCGCAGACCCTCTCCAGGATTCCTGAACTACGTTACCAGTTTACCCCTTTAGGCATCCTACCACTAGCACTACCTCAAGGTGACTAGGACAGCTTTAGCCCGGCTCCAGCCCCACTGAACTCCTTGCAGAATCCCAGGGCGTCCGTGCGGCCTGCAGCTCCCCTGACTACCCCTGGCTCCTTCCCATGCAGCACAAAGTGGCAGCAGACACTCTCCCTGTTTCCCAGTGTGCCTAGCAAAAGCCTGTCCTGTTGACAGGTCTCTCAGCAGCGCCTCCAACTGTAACGGTTGTTTCCTCTAGTCTGACCCACCCAATCTCATATTGGCCCGTGTGGTCTAACCAGCCCCCATTACATGGTCGTGTTTGGTGGTGCACCTGTAGGCAACAGAACTCCTGAGTCTCCCGCATGATGGTATTCGGGGATTGTCAATCCAGACAGGTAGCTGAGGTAGTGTGTGCGAGTCCTACCTATATCACGTGCAGCGCCTCCACCTCATCAGGGTCTATGCGTCCGCAGGGAGATGGTCCTGATGAAGAACTCCTTCTTGGTGGTGCCGTCCACTGGAGAGTAACTTCACACTCACACAGTGGGGGTATCATTGAACAAGACATCTTTATTGTTGCTTGGTGGGCAAGCTGCCCTTCACAGCCAGCTGTCTCAGCCGCACATATTTCTCTGCTGTCCCTTTGACAGGTACGCCCTCCCAATGGAGTGGGATCCCCTCTCCCCGTAGGGAGATCACTCCTGTGCCAGGTCCCTGGACACAGTGTGGCTCTTATCCGCTTAGATGTAGAAATGGAACACTAGTTACTGCTCTAGTGGATCCTTCATTCCCAACGCACTCCAATAACTAACTTTGGGCAGGGCTGTGCCTTATGTACTTCAGGAGCTGTCACAGCTCTGATGTCACTAACTGTGGACTCAGAGCATGTAGCCACTCCCACCCATACATAGGGCACCTCACCAGGGTGTGAGGGCAAACCTCCATGATTACTGCTGGCATCCCTGTAACTTACCAGGTTTACTGCCAGCAGGGGAGACAACTGCAGACCATTTTACATGCATGGCTACATAAATAATAATCATTTTTAAGATTATACTAATAGTGTGTTTTTTCTTCTTTTGCTCCCTGCTATATGGTTCTATTGCTTCAGTTGTTTGACCCGCTAATCACGGGAGAGTGAGGAGCTGCAGAGAGAATTGTATTCACACTTTTGGGACATTAGAAGATTTTTGGGACCGCACGCACTATTTTTATGATTCTCACTACTGTCCTGAAGGGAGAAGCCATACTTTTTTTATTTATTTAATTATAAAAATATTTTACCAGGAAGTAACACACTGAGAGTTACCTCTCGTTCTCAGGTATGTCCTGGGCACAGAGTTATAACAATACACGGTTACATTACAAGAACAGGTTATACAGTCACACACAGACATTTATTTCATGGACAGTTAGAGTTGAAAAATTGGGTGCAGGGGATAAACGGGCTGGTGAGTTTCAGATTAAAATAAAGAAGCTTTAACATCAGCTAAAGGCAGCAAATGGCTCACACCCTTTAGCTAACTTTTGCCTGCGCCAAAGACTGTCCGCCTTTGGGGCGACGCAAATGTAGACTGAAGTGGTTCAGATTAAATACAGCTACGAATACAAAGACCTCTTGGCTCATTAACATTCCAGTGGGTGGGGCTGACGTTCCACAAAGTACACGCCAATATTAACCCTTAGCATGCTGGTCCTGTGCAGAGGGGAGCAGCTGATGGGGAGCCCCATCAGGCTGCCCGCCTTTGGGGCGACGCAGATGTACGCTGAAGTGGTTCAGATTAAATGCAGATGTAAATACGCCTCCAAGGAACTGCTCAGTAAAGCAGAAACTAGGTGAGCCAGTAACCTACCCGTATGATGGAATGTATCAGTCACAATATGTGGCGGTGAAGGGGTTAACCGGGCTTGTAATAAAGTTCAGGCCCACTTGGTTAACCCTGACCCGGGTGTTAGGTTCTTAGAGTGTCAGCTCTGGGACCCAGATGTCAAAAATGTATTACTGCAACTGTGTACTGATTGTGCGACATTAAAGAATGATGTGATTTTATTTCCTCTCCGGGGATGCTGGGATCGGGAGATTTCTAGGCTGTAAGTTTCTGGGGGGGTTTGGCGGAGAAAGTCTTTGCAGAATGCGTCTATGTAGCGGGGTTCCGGGTTATGGGATACCCCAAAAGTTGTATACGGAGATTGAGTGATATCCTCTGATACAGCTAAGCGCATTACTCCGCCAACCTTGTACCCTGAAAACGCTTTTACGACTCACTGCCAGAGTCCCTGCTGCAGCATCTTCCAGACAAGGTAAATGGGTATGATGGGGTTAAAAGATATCTGCAGGTATACACAGAGTCCTTAGTATAGCATGGGGCTCCCCAGTATAGCAGAGGTACCCCCATACTGTACATGCCCAGGTATCCTGAGCCTAGAGTAGGGGTTCAGGAAGGTGCTCACGCTAAGGTTATGAAGCTGAGCAGATTTGCAGTGTTTAAAAGTATTTTTCTAATGTGTGCCAGGTATGAGGCTAGTGATTTGTAGAGGATATACACTCACTCCATGCATGACACCAGAATAGGAACACTCAACATGTTGCATGTAGCAGACAGGACACCACATGTTTTATTAAACGGGAATAGTTTAATATGTATAGATATTGCTGACCTGTATATATGAGCTATACACAAAGGAAAAACCCGCACAGCTGATACTAACCACAGTGAGGTGCTGACTGGATGGAGACTGATTGTTTCATATGGGAGAAAAAAGAACCCAGTCTTCCAGCACTCAATCACAAACAAATGTAGAATTATAAATTTAAAATACTTTATTATTATTACCAAGAATAAAAAAATGGGTGTTAAAACGTAATTAAACGGTGTATTGCAACAGCACGTGACTGTGTCCAATTGTAACCCACCTAGAGCTGGGTGGGTGGATGTAGTAATAAAATCCCTTATAGATATTCGGGATTTGGACTGCTATATGTTATAGCTTCCTAAAAAGTATAGGAGAGGAGCCTATAAAAACTCACCCAGAGGTATTGTCAATGTAAGTGTATCCGGGTATGTAGTGCACACTCAGAAGATACACTTATGGTGCAATTGTATTGGTATACTATGCAAGGTCAGACCGTATCCACCCCTATTGTGGGAATAAACTGCTTCCTGCGTGATATCTTAATCGGCGCTAGATCTATTGCGGATTCATATTGCGCCCACATAATAAGGTAAAACACAGGCTTATAGGCAATTATTAGGTGAGGTATATATTAGCGTTCATCAGGTATATAGTTTATTAACTGCAGAGTGTTGATTGATATAGAAACACCAAGGGTGGTAGTGATAATGCCGTGGTGTTTCTAGGTGTACTATAACCCTGAGGGCTCACCTATGGTACTGTCAGTGAGGTGTAGGTGATCTTAACTCAGTATAGAAGTCTGTGTGTATTATAATTGCCTGTTGAAGCAACCTCCACTATGTTTGTGGTTGCTGCAGCTGAGATCAGCACTGGTTATGGGGCTAATAAATACACATAACAACTGACAGAATATATGAATCTACTGAGCAGATGAACACACTGACAAAATGCAAATAGTACCAACTAATAGGGTGTGTGTGGGGTTAATGATGGGATGGATTCAGTGTACAGTCACCCCACCCCCCTTTTTCCCTATATAGCAGCTATATACCAAATGCCAGTTTGTAGAGGGGACGGTCTAACTGTAAGTCGCATAGTCCCCTATATCAGCGCTGATCTTGGTTATATCAGCGCTGATATGTTCGAGGACATGCCTGTCTGTAGGTGAGTTGAATAGACCCCTAGAGGTAAGAGGATCACGCTATATGGTTACAGAGCGCGATCCCGGCTTCACATGCACGCCGGGGGAAGCCGCAAATCACTCAACGCGGATCGACATCCATCTGCTGTTGAATTTCAAATGAACAGGCTTCCCGCGTGTGCAGGAGAGGATTGCCAAGGTAAGAGGATCACGCTGTATGGTTACGAAGCGCGATCCCCACTGGACATGCACTTCGGGGGAAGCCACAAATCTCTTAACCAGAGATTCAACAGCAGATGGATGTCGATCCGCGTTGAGTGATTTGCGGCTTCCCCCGGCGTGCATGTGAAGCCGGGATCGCGCTCTGTAACCATATAGCGTGATCCTCTTACCTCTAGGGGTCTATTCAACTCACCTACAGACAGGCATGTCCTCGAACATATCAGCGCTGATATAACCAAGATCAGCGCTGATATAGGGGACTATGCGACTTACAGTTAGACCGTCCCCTCTACAAACTGGCATTTGGTATATAGCTGCTATATAGGGAAAAAGGGGGGTGGGGTGACTGTACACTGAATCCATCCCATCATTAACCCCACACACACCCTATTAGTTGGTACTACAGTATTTGCATTTTGTCAGTGTGTTCATCTGCTCAGTAGATTCATATATTCTGTCAGTTGTTATGTGTATTTATTAGCCCCATAACCAGTGCTGATCTCAGCTGCAGCAACCACAAACATAGTGGAGGTTGCTTCAACAGGCAATTATAATACACACAGACTTCTATACTGAGTTAAGATCACCTACACCTCACTGACAGTACCATAGGTGAGCCCTCAGGGTTATAGTACACCTAGAAACACCACGGCATTATCACTACCACCCTTGGTGTTTCTATATCAATCAACACTCTGCAGTTAATAAACTATATACCTGATGAACGCTAATATATACCTCACCTAATAATTGCCTATAAGCCTGTGTTTTACCTTATTATGTGGGCGCAATATGAATCCGCAATAGATCTAGCGCCGATTAAGATATCACGCAGGAAGCAGTTTATTCCCACAATAGGGGTGGATACGGTCTGACCTTGCATAGTATACCAATACAATTGCACCATAAGTGTATCTTCTGAGTGTGCACTACATACCCGGATACACTTACATTGACAATACCTCTGGGTGAGTTTTTATAGGCTCCTCTCCTATACTTTTTAGGAAGCTATAACATATAGCAGTCCAAATCCCGAATATCTATAAGGGATTTTATTACTACATCCATCCACCCAGCTCTAGGTGGGTTACAATTGGACACAGTCACGTGCTGTTGCAATACACCGTTTAATTACGTTTTAACACCCATTTTTTTATTCTTGGTAATAATAATAAAGTATTTTAAATTTATAATTCTACATTTGTTTGTGATTGAGTGCTGGAAGACTGGGTTCTTTTTTCTCCCATATGAAACTGTATATATGAGCTGAGGGCTTTCTAAGTTATAGACTCTGGAAGGCACAGATGGTGACCAGGCTCGGCTCCGGTTTGTCTGTCCAGGGGCCATACTTCAAAGGGCTCAGAGATGCCTAGGTGTGAGGCCATATGGGCCCTGCCATTATTATAGAGCACCCATATCCTGGCCTGAAACAAGGCAACCTAACACCCTTTGCTAAACAGCCAGCCGCTGTGGAGCCTCGCACCGTGGGGGGGCGAAGGGGCAGAGGGGGAGATTTCACCTGCCCGGGGAAAAGGCTCAGGGGTGGGAAACCCTGTATGAGTGTTTTAGATTGGTTGCTAGGCGGTTGCTAAGGTTTTTTGATTGGGCTGCAGGTTTTCTGGGACCTGGACACCAGAGGTTTGAAAAGCTCTGACACAGGACACAGGTCAGATACTTCTGTTCTAAGAGTTCCATCTAAGAGATTCATCAGTTCCATCTTGTGTGATTCACCGGAGATTCAGTCCCATTGGAGAATTTCCAGCTCTTGAGTATGTAGCCATGTATAAAAATGGTATACAGCTCCTTCTCATGCTGGCAGTAAACCTGGTAAGTATGCAGAGGTGCCAGCAACAATCATGGAGGTTTGCCCTCATACCCTGGTGAGGTGTCATATGTACACAAGGGGAGTGGTAACATGCTCTGTGTCCACTGTTCGTGACACAAGAGGTGTGGCTGTTTTGTATTGTATTGTATTGTATGTCTTTATTTATATAGCGCCATTAGTGTACATAGCGCTTCACAGTAGTAATACATGTGGTAATCAAATAAATAACAGATAATATAAATAACAGATCATGGGAATAAGTGCTTTAGACATAAAAGTAACATTTCGGAAGAGGAGTCCCTGCCCCGAGGAGCTTACAGTCTAATTGGTAGGTAGCGAGAACGTACAGAGACAGTAGGAGGGAGTTCTGGTAAGTGCGTCTGCAGGGGGCCAAGCATTATGTATCGTGTTTAGAATATCCACAGTGCTATTCATATGCTTCTTTAAGCAAGTGTGTCTTAAGGTGGGTCTTAAAGGTGGATAGAGAGGGTGCTAGTCGGGTACTGAGGGGAAGGGCATTCCAGAGGTGTGGGGCAGTCAGTGAAAAAGGTTTAAGGCGGGAGAGGGCTTTAGATACAAAGGGGGTAGAAAGAAGACATCCTTGAGAAGAACGCAAGAGTCTGGATGGTGCATACCGAGAAATTAGGGATGAGATGTAAGGAGGGGCAGAAGAATGTAAAGCTTTAAAAGTGAGGAGAAGAATGGAATGTGAGATGCGGGATTTGATCGGAAGCCAGGAGAGGGATTTCATGAGGGGAGATGCTGAGACAGATCTAGGAAAGAGTAGAGTGATTCTGGCAGCAGCATTTAGGATAGATTGTAGGGGAGACAGGTGAGAGGCAGGAAGGCCGGACAGCAGGAGGTTACAGTAATCAAGACGGGAGAGAATGAGGGCCTGAGTCAGAGTTTTAGCAGTCGAACAACAGAGGAAAGGGCGTATCTTAGTTATATTGCGGAGGAAAAAGCGACACGTTTTAGAAATGTTTTGAATGTGAGGGGCGAATGAGAGAGAGGAGTCGAACGTGACCCCTAGGCAGCGTGCTTGGGCTACTGGGTGAATGATTGTAGTTCCAACAGTAATGTGGAAGGAGGTAGTAGGGCCAGGTTTGGGAGGAAGTATGAGGAGCTCTGTTTTAGCCATGTTGAGTTTAAGGCGTCGGAGGGCCATCCAGGATGATATAGCAGAGAGACATTCAGAAACTTTGGTTTGTACAGCAGGTGTAAGGTCAGGTGTTGAAAAGTATATTTGTGTGTCGTCGGCATAGAGGTGATAATTAAACCCAAAAGATGTTATTAGGTCACCTAGAGAGAGTGTGTACAGAGAAAAGAGAAGAGGTCCCAGGACAGAGCCCTGGGGTACCCCCACAGAGAGATCAATAGAGGAGGAGGAGGTGTTAGCAGAAGAGACACTAAAAGTACGATGGGAGAGGTAGGATGAGATCCAGGATAGAGCTTTGTTCCGAATACCTAGAGTATGGAGAATGTGGAGGAGAAGAGGGTGGTCCACGGTGTCAAATGCTGCAGAGAGGTCGAGTAATATGAGCAGAGTGTAATGACCTCTGTCTTTGGCAGCATGGAGGTCGTCAGTTATTTTGGTGAGGGCTGTTTCGGTGGAGTGAGCAGTGCGGAAGCCAGATTGTAGAGGGTCTAGGAGAGAATAGGTGTTGAGAAAATGGAGCAAGCGAGAGAATACAAGACGTTCAAGTAGTTTAGAGGCAAAAGGCAGGAGGGAGACAGGTCGATAGTTAGAAAGACAGGTAGGGTCAAGCTTGCTGTTTTTGAGTAATGGTATGACTGTTGCATGTTTGAAGGAGGATGTTTTCTGAGTCTATATAAGACACAGCACTGCCTAAAGTTAGTGTGTTAATCAGTGGTTCAGTTATGACTGAGTGAACAGTCTGGGTTTTAAGTTCAAGGCTGTCAGATTTGGGTACCAAGTGCTTCCACACTGTGATCAGGGACCTGACACAGATGGTGATCTCCCTTAGGGGAGAGGTGATCCCACTCTATTGAGGGAGAAGGAACTTTCTGAGAGAGATGCACTTCACCAAAATGAGCGGCTAGAACGACCGCTATGAGGGGCAGTCTGCCTGAATGTGCAATAAAGATGCCCTTGTTCACCACATCCCTTCTGTGTGAGTGTGGAGTCATTCTGCAGAAGGAGGTACCACAGAGGAGGTTCTCATCAGATACATCCCCCTGCTGCCGCAGAGATCCTGATGAGGTGGAGGCGCTGCATCTTATGTGAGTAAGACTCTGATCACACTACCTCAGATGCCTGTCGTGCTGATATCCCCATACCAACCCAGCGGGAGACTCAGGAGTCCTGTAAGCCAGCAGGTGCACCACATGACATACAGACATGTAATGGGGCAAGTAGACCACAGGGGCCAATGTGAGATTGGGTGGGCTAAGAAAACCGTTACAAGTAAATCGTCTAAATTTCTCAGAGGATAAGTGACCGGAATTCAACAGCAAGAGGCCACAGGAATGAAAAGTGGCCTGGAATATTTTGCTGTGTGTTTGCAATTAGGAAAGATTCGTTTTCTAATCCCAGTTTCTAAAGTAAGTGTGTCTTTTTACTGTATTTTTGTGTAACATAGTTGTGTGCGTTCATTAGGTGAATAAACACAATTTATTTTTATCTCTCTGCTTGCTCAATCAATGATCCCGGTAATTAAAAGTGTTAATAAGCTGGGTCCATCGTGACACAATATAATTAAATCATGGAGTATACAGCAAGGAAAAGAATTGGCCCAACATTTATGGAAAACAAATACTGTACATATTACCTGTCCTCCACCCTTTGTAGGAGCGCAGGAATTGTTCTTTGTTTTCCATAAATGTAAGGCCTATCCTTTTACCTGCAGCATACTTCATAAAGGGAGGCGTGTAGGTAATATGTACAGTATATATGTAACAGGGTATGTCCAGCTGTACCTGTTTCTCTCCACCCAGTGTATCTGCTATGCAAGTCCTGTTAAATCCAGGCATAAGCAGGTTAACCTGTGGGCCCTTGACTCCCTTCTGCTTTCCCAGAAAGTGAAGGAAGGTAGGTGGTGTCTCATGGCCTCAGCTCCTCCTTTCTTTTTGTTGAACAACCGGCATGACATCACAACGCTGGAAAGTCGGGCGTCACTTCCGGTTATGGCGGCCGCTTCAGGTGGAGCACGGATGACGGTACACGCGATCATGGCGCCCGGAATGGGGCGTCTCTCTGGGCGCGTCAGTCTCTCTTTCATTATACGACTTCGGTTAACTTAGAAATTCCCTTTTTGCATTTTTAACTGATATTTTTTACAAAAGCATGCAATTACAAATGTGGTATTTTATCAAACCTGTGTCCTCCTCATTCTCCTATAATAGTTCTGATAACTTCCCCTAAACGTTTTGTTTATAGTATTTGGGATTTGTTGGAAGGCGAATCCTTATAAAGGGGAAAAGACTTCACAAAAGCTTATCTGAACATAATAGATTTTCTTCTATTTATATGTTTAGTTTCAAATATTAAGTAGATGTAACTCTAAGGATTGTATCTGTGCTTAATTGTCCACGATTTTGTGGAGTGCGCTTAATTTGTAATATAATTGACTCCCTTCTGCTTTTAAGCTGCCCCAATCCTGTCATTCAGGCAGATGAATGCGTTATGCAATATCCAGACTGACACACGCTTATTCACACATGTACAGTACACACATTACTGGGCTCATTCCAGGCTACTGAATGTACAACACTTAATCTACATGACAAATCCAACCTTACATAACAGCTTCAATTCTTTCATTAAAATAAGATATGAATTACTCTCTGCATAATAGCGCATTAGTAGAATATTTAAGGGCTGGGTTTTGGCATTTATCTAAGACTTACATTTGTCAAAATAATGAGAATTTTATTAAGGATTGGGAGAGAATACTTCAAATGTTGTCTTGACTTAATTACATTGACTAAAGAAGGACTTCAACGGGAGCTCGTTAACCTCACAGAGGAGGTAACAATCTGTGTAATGTACCAGGAAGCCTATTCAGAACCAACTTGGGCAAATACTGTAGATGTTCTTCCTCCTTGCGGGTTTGTATGAGGACAACAGAGAACATTTGGGAAATATAAACGGGATACATTTGATTATTAGTATATACATGGGGAGAAACGAATAGAGCATCATTCCAGCCTAGAAACAGACAGACGTGGAAGGAAAGACGTAGGAGGGTACTGGAGGTAGAACTGAAAGAAAAACTAATGCCCAGGGCACAAACCAGGAAACAGAGACCAGAATCCATACTCGGAAATATATCATCTAGGACATTTACGGATAAGGACATACAGGTACTTGGTAAGGGTTTGGGAGATGTACCAACACAAACTAATTCAATTATTTAAATGTCCTGTCCAACCCCCTTGATGATGTAGATAACAGAATATGATCCTACAGTAACCCCCTCGTGACGTAGGTAGATATCCATATTCTGGCATCTACATCATCAAGGGGAATAGCAGCTGCGGAGACGTCTACACTGGCTCTTACCTTCTCAGGGAGACACAAAGAGAGACTGCTTCTTACCTTCTCAGGGAGACACGGAGAGAGACTGCTTCTTACCTTCTCAGGGAGACACGGAGAGAGACTGCTTCTTACCTTCTCAGGGAGACACGGAGAGAGACTGCTTCTTACCTTCTCAGGGAGACACAAAGACAGACTGCTTCTTACCTTCTCAGAGAGACACGGAGAGAGACTGCTTCTTACCTTCTCAGGGAGACACGGAGAGAAACAGCTTCTTACCTTCTCAGGGAGACACGGAGAGAGAGACTGCTTCTTACCTTCTCAGGGAGACACAAAGACAGACTGCCTCTTACCTTCTCAGGGAGACACGGAGAGAGACTGCTTCTTACCTTCTCAGGGAGACACGGAGAGAGACTGCTTCTTACCTTCTTAGGGAGACACAGAGAGAGACTGCTTCTTACCTTCTTAGGGAGACACAGAGAGAGACTGCTTCTTACCTTCTCAGGGAGACACAGAGAGAGACTGCTTCTCACTGCTTCTTACCTTCTCAGGGAGACACGGAGAGAGACTGCTTCTCACCTTCTCAGGGAGACACAGAGAGAGACTGCTTCTCACTGCTTCTTACCTTCTCAGGGAGACACAGAGAGAGACTGCTTCTTACCTTCTTAGGGAGACACAGAGAGAGACTGCTTCTTACCTTCTCAGGGAGACACGGAGAGAGACTGCTTCTCACTGCTTCTTACCTTCTTAGGGAGACACGGAGAGAGACTGCTTCTCACCTTCTCAGGGAGACACGGAGAGAGACTGCTTCTCACCTTCTCAGGGAGACACGGAGAGAGACTGCTTCTCACTGCCTCTTACCTTCTCAGGGAGACACGGAGAGCGACTGCTTCTCACCTTCTCAGGGAGACACAGAGAGAGACTGCTTCTCACTGCTTCTCACCTTCTCAGGGAGACACGGATAGAGACTGCTTCTCACCTTCTCAGGGAGACACGGAGAGAGACTGCTTCTCACTGCCTCTTACCTTCTCAGGGAGACACGGAGAGCGACTGCTTCTCACCTTCTCAGGGAGACACAGAGAGAGACTGCTTCTCACTGCTTCTCACTGCTTCTCACCTTCTCAGGGAGACAAGGAGAGAGACTGCTTCTCACTGCCTCTTACCTTCTCAGGGAGACACAGAGAGAGTCCTGGGTGGTCCCTTCTGAAGTGACACAATACCATTGTCCTGTTTGGGAACTGCCACTTCCATAAGACTGAGAGGAATACTAATGCGGATCCGCCGTTAGAGCTGATCCGCTGACACCGAACCGCTGATTCCCTGAGGCCCTCTGTGGCGTGTCCTATTCCCATCTCTTAGTTATTCTGAATTCATTAGCCTTCTCTTGGGATCCTAACTTAACGAGTACTGACCCATCTACAACATAATAAAACAGGGGCCTGTTCAGTGCAATTACTTTATGATCATCCCAGTCTACTCTCCCCGAGGCTGCTCTCCTCTTGTCCTCCGGGAACCTGGCCTTCTCTATATACTCTCTGTGACGTCTGTGATCCCATGGCAATACAGGGTGGGTCTCGCTACGCTCCAACCCTCTAGTATCTGACATCAGACTGGAATTAAGGCTTCATCTAATTCTCTCCACCATGTCCTTCTATCCCAGGCCGCAGGGAGTGTCGAAGGGACTTTCAGGAAATATAAGAGGGGACTGGGGGAACCTAAATAAAGCAGAGTAAAGGGGATGGCACCTTCCAATCTAACTGTAATCTCTCAGCTAAGTGTAAAGGGTACGATGGAAAGTCTCAAGCTTGCTCCCTGCCCAGGGCCAGATATGTCACCAGGCAGGATTAAGCTCGTCATTTTGTAAATACATTCCACTCTGGGATATTAAAATGGCCACTGCCACTCACACATAAGTTAAACAAACAGAGGTTACAACAAGACTAATACTAACTATGCTAAAATAAAAACAACAGGTGAGAAAGGGGGAAACGGCTGATTATGTAAATTATCAGGGTAAATAACGTCCACCGTTACAATAAAGCAGCAATCACCCCAAGAATTGTAAGTGTCAGCAGTTTGCTGGTTATATTCCCTGACCGGGGGTTGTTATATTAAGGACAATTCCATCTCAACCAGCGAGGTTTCTCATTGTAACCAATTCTTTGCCAGGAACGCCGGAATGTTACCGTGGAGAATAGCAGTCCGGGAATATTGTGCATGTCCGCCCGCCGCGCTGAGGTTGGGGCGAGTGGTACAGCGCGGGGGACACTACTACAGGGGGGCTCGCCCGCCGCGCTGAGGGTGGGGCGAGTGGTACAGTGCGGGGGACACTACTACAGGGGGGCACGCCCGCTGCGCTGAGGGTGGGGCGAGTGGTACAGTGCGGGGGACACTACTACAGGGGGGCACGCCCGCTGCGCTGAGGGTGGGGCGAGTGGTACAGTGCGGGGGACACTACTACAGGGGGGCCCGCCCGCCGTGCTGAGGGTGGGGCGAGTGGTACAGTGCGGGGGACACTACTACAGGGGGGCTCGCCCACCGTGCTGAGGGTGGGGCGAGTGGTACAGTGCGGGGGACACTACTACAGGGGGGCTCGCCCACCGTGCTGAGGGTGGGGCGAGTGGTACAGTGCGGGGGACACTACTACAGGGGGGCTCACCCACCGCGCTGAGGGTGGGGCGAGTGGTACAGTGCGGGGGACACTACTACAGGGGGGCACGCCCGCTGCGCTGAGGGTGGGGCGAGTGGTACAGTGCGGGGGACACTACTACAGGGGGGCATGCCCGCTGCGCTGAGGGTGGGGCGAGTGGTACAGTGCGGGGGACACTACTACAGGGGGGCTCGCCCGCCGTGCTGAGGGTGGGGCGAGTGGTACAGTGCGGGGGGACACTACTACAGGGGGGCTCGCCCACCCTGCTGAGGGTGGGGCGAGTGGTACAGTGCGGGGGACACTACTACAGGGGGGCACGCCTGCCGCGCTGAGGGTGGGGCGAGTGGTACAGTGCGGGGAACACTACTACAGGGGGGCAAGCCCGCCGCGCTGAGGGTGGGGCGAGTGGTACAGTGCGGGGGACACTACTACAGGGGGGCTCGCCCGCCGTGCTGAGGGTGGGGCGAATGGTACAGTGCGGGGGACACTACTACAGGGGGGCTCGCCCGCCGCGCTGAGGGTGGGGCGAGTGGTACAGTGCGGGGGACACTACTACAGGGGGGCTCGCCCACCGTGCTGAGGGTGGGGCGAGTGGTACAGTGCGGGGGACACTACTACAGGGGGGCTCGCCCGCCGTGCTGAGGGTGGGGCGAGTGGTACAGTGCGGGGGACACTACTACAGGGGGGCACGCCTGCCGCGCTGAGGGTGGGGCGAGTGGTACAGTGCGGGGAACACTACTACAGGGGGGCTCGCCCGCCGCGCTGAGGGTGGGGCGAGTGGTACAGTGCGGGGGACACTGCTACAGGGGGGCTCGCCCGCCGCGCTGAGGGTGGGGCGAGTGGTACAGTGCGGGGAACAATACTACAGGGGGCACGCCCGCCGCGCTGAGGGTGGGGCGAGTGGTACAGTGCGGGGGACACTACTACAGGGGGGCTCGCCCGCCGTGCTGAGGGTAGGGCGAGTGGTACAGTGCGGGGGACACTACTACAGGGGGGCTCGCCCGCCGCGCTGAGGGTGGGGCGAGTGGTACAGTGCGGGGGACACTACTACAGGGGGGCTCGCCCGCCGTGCTGGGGGTGGGGCGAGTGGTACAGTGCGGGGGACACTACTACAGGGGGGCTCGCCCGCCGTGCTGAGGGTGGGGCGAGTGGTACAGTGCGGGGGACACTACTACAGGGGGGCTCGCCCGCCTCGCTGAGGGTGGGGCGAGTGGTACAGTGCGGGGGACACTACTACAGGGGGGCACGCCCGCCGCGCTGAGGGTGGGGCGAGTGGTACAGTGCGGGGGACACTACTACAGGGGGGCTCGCCCGCCGTGCTGGGGGTGGGGCGAGTGGTACAGTGCGGGGGACACTACTACAGGGGGGCACGCCCGCCGTGCTGGGGGTGGGGCGAGTGGTACAGTGCGGGGGACACTACTACAGGGGGGCACGCCCGCCGCGCTGAGGGTGGGGCGAGTGGTACAGTGCGGGGGACACTACTACAGGGGGGCTCGCCCGCCGCGCTGAGGGTGGGGCGAATGGTACAGTGCGGGGGACACTACTACAGGGGGGCTCGCCCGCCGCGCTGAGGGTGGGGCGAGTGGTACAGTGCGGGGAACACTACTACAGGGGGGCACGCCCGCCGCGCTGAGGGTGGGGCGAGTGGTACAGTGCGGGGGACACTACTACAGGGGGCACGCCCGCCGCGCGGAGGGTGGGGCGAGTGGTACAGTGCGGGGGACATTACTACAGGGGGGCTCGCCCGCCGTGCTGGGGGTGGGGCGAGTGGTACAGTGCGGGGGACACTACTACAGGGGGGCTCGCCCGCCGTGCTGAGGGTGGGGCGAGTGGTACAGTGCGGGGGACACTACTACAGGGGGGCACGCCCGCCGTGCTGAGGGTGAGTGGTACAGTGCGGGGGACACTACTACAGGGGGGCACGCCCGCCGCGCTGAGGTTGGGGCGAGTGGTACAGTGCTGGGGACACTACTACAGGGGGGCTCGCCCGCCGTGCTGAGGGTGGGGCGAGTGGTACAGTGCGGGGGACACTACTACAGGGGGGCTCGCCCGCCTCGCTGAGGGTGGGGCGAGTGGTACAGTGCGGGGGACACTACTACAGGGGGGCACGCCCGCCGTGCTGGGGGTGGGGCGAGTGGTACAGTGCGGGAGACACTACTACAGGGGGGCACGCCCGCCGCGCTGAGGGTGGGGCGAGTGGTACAGTGCGGGGGACACTACTACAGGGGGGCTCGCCCGCCGTGCTGAGGGTGGGGCGAGTGGTACAGTGCGGGGGACACTACTACAGGGGGGCTCGCCCGCCTCGCTGAGGGTGGGGCGAGTGGTACAGTGCGTGGGACACTACTACAGGGGGGCACGCCCGCCGTGCTGGGGGTGGGGCGAGTGGTACAGTGCGGGAGACACTACTACAGGGGGGCACGCCCGCCGCGCTGAGGGTGGGGCGAATGGTACAGTGCGGGGGACACTACTACAGGGGGCACGCCCGCCGCGCTGAGGGTGGGGCGAGTGGTACAGTGCGGGAGACACTACTACAGGGGGGCACGCCCGCCGCGCTGAGGGTGGGGCGAGTGGTACAGTGCGGGGGACACTACTACAGGGGGGCACGCCCGCCGCGCTGAGGGTGGGGCGAGTGGTACAGTGCGGGGGACACTACTACAGGGGGGCTCGCCCGCCGCGCTGAGGGTGGGGCGAGTGGTACAGTGCGGGGGAAACTACTACAGGGGGGCACGCCCGCCGCGCTGAGGGTGGGGCGAGTGGTACAGTGCGGGGGACACTACTACAGGGGGGCACGCCCGCCGTGCTGAGGGTGGGGCGAGTGGTACAGTGCGGGGGACACTACTACAGGGGGGCACGCCCGCCGTGCTGGGGGTGGGGCGAGTGGTACAGTGCGGGGGACACTACTACAGGGGGGCTCGCCCGCCGCGCTGAGGGTGGGGCGAGTGGTACAGTGCGGGGGACACTACTACAGGGGGGCACGCCCGCCGCGCTGAGGGTGGGGCGAGTGGTACAGTGCGGGGAACACTACTACAGGGGGGCACGCCCGCCGCGCTGAGGGCGAGTGGTACAGTGCGGGGGACACTACTACAGGGGGGCTCGCCCGCCGTGCTGAGGGTGGGGCGAGTGGTACAGTGCGGGGGACACTACTACAGGGGTGCACGCCCGCCGCGCTGAGGGTGGGGCGAGTGGTACAGTGCGGGGGACACTACTACAGGGGGGCTCGCCCGCCGCGCTGAGGGTGGGGAGAGTGGTACAGTGCGGGGGACACTACTACAGGGGGGCACGCCCGCCGCGCTGAGGGTGGGGCGAGTGGTACAGTGCGGGGGACACTACTACAGGGGGGCTCGCCCGCCGTGCTGAGGGTGGGGCGAGTGGTACAGTGCGGGGGACACTACTACAGGGGGGCTCACCCGCCGCGCTGAGGGTGGGGCGAGTGGTACAGTGCGGGGGACACTACTACAGGGGGGCTCACCCGCCGCGCTGAGGGTGGGGCGAGTGGTACAGTGCGGGGGACACTACTACAGGGGGGCACGCCCGCCGCGCTGAAGGTGGGGCGAGTGGTACAGTGCGGGGGACACTACTACAGGGGGGCACACCCGCCGCGCTGACGGTGGGGCGAGTGGTACAGTGCGGGGGACACTACTACAGGGGGGCTCGCCCGCCGCGCTGAGGGTGGGGCGAGTGGTACAGTGCGGGGGACACTACTACAGGGGGGCTCGCCCGCCGTGCTGGGGGTGGGGCGAGTGGTACAGTGCGGGGGACACTACTACAGGGGGGGCTCGCCCGCCGTGCTGAGGTTGGGGCGAGTGGTACAGTGCGGGGGACACTACTACTGGGGGGCTCGCCCGCCGCGCTGAGGGTGGGGCGAGTGGTATAGTGCGGGGGACACTACTACAGGGGGGCACGCCCGCCGTGCTGAGGTTGGGGCGAGTGGTACAGTGCGGGGGACACTACTACAGGGGGGGCTCGCCCGCCATGCTGAGGGTGGGGCGAGTGGTACAGTGCGGGGGACACTACTACAGGGGGGCTCGCCCGCCGTGCTGAGGGTGGGGCGAGTGGTACAGTGCGGGGACACTACTACAGGGGGGCTCACCCGCCACGCTGAGGGTGGGGCGAGTGGTACAGTGCGGGGGACACTACTACAGGGGGGCTCACCCGCCACGCTGAGGGTGGGGCGAGTGGTACAGTGCGGGGGACACTACTACAGGGGGGCTCGCCCGCCGCGCTGAGGGTGGGGCGAGTGGTACAGTGCGGGGGACACTACTACAGGGGGGCTCACCCGCCGTGCTGAGGGTGGGGCGAGTGGTACAGTGCGGGGGACACTACTACAGGGGGGCACGCCCGCCGCGCTGAGGGTGGGGCGAGTGGTACAGTGCGGGGGACACTACTACAGGGGGGCTCGCCCGCCGCGCTGAGGGTGGGGCGAGTGGTACAGTGCGGGGGACACTACTACAGGGGGGCTCGCCCGCCTCGCTGAGGGCGAGTGGTACAGTGCGGGGGACACTACTACAGGGGAGCTCGCCCGCCTCGCTGAGGGTGGGGCGAGTGGTACAGTGCGGGGGACACTACTACAGGGGGGCACGCCCGCCGTGCTGGGGGTGGGGCGAGTGGTACAGTGCGGGAGACACTACTACAGGGGGGCACGCCCGCCGCGCTGAGGGTGGGGCGAGTGGTACAGTGCGGGGGACACTACTACAGGGGGGCTCGCCCGCCGTGCTGAGGGTGGGGCGAGTGGTACAGTGCGGGGGACACTACTACAGGGGGGCACGCCCGCCGTGCTGGGGGTGGGGCGAGTGGTACAGTGCGGGAGACACTACTACAGGGGGGCACGCCCGCCGCTCTGAGGGTGGGGCGAATGGTACAGTGCGGGGGACACTACTACAGGGGGCACGCCCGCCGCGCTGAGGGTGGGGCGAGTGGTACAGTGCGGGAGACACTACTACAGGGGGGCTCGCCCGCCGCGCTGAGGGTGGGGCGAGTGGTACAGTGCGGGGGACACTATTACAGGGGGGCACGCCCGCCGCGCTGAGGGTGGGGCGAGTGGTACAGTGCGGGGGACACTACTACAGGGGGGCTCGCCCGCCGCGCTGAGGGTGGGGCGAGTGGTACAGTGCGGGGGAAACTACTACAGGGGGGCACGCCCGCCGCGCTGAGGGTGGGGCGAGTGGTACAGTGCGGGGGACACTACTACAGGGGGGCACGCCCGCCGTGCTGAGGGTGGGGCGAGTGGTACAGTGCGGGGGACACTACTACAGGGGGGCACGCCCGCCGTGCTGGGGGTGGGGCGAGTGGTACAGTGCGGGGGACACTACTACAGGGGGGCTCGCCCGCCGCGCTGAGGGTGGGGCGAGTGGTACAGTGCGGGGGACACTACTACAGGGGGGCACGCCCGCCGCGCTGAGGGTGGGGCGAGTGGTACAGTGCGGGGAACACTACTACAGGGGGGCACGCCCGCCGCGCTGAGGGCGAGTGGTACAGTGCGGGGGACACTACTACAGGGGGGCACGCCCGCTGTGCTGAGGGTGGGGCGAGTGGTACAGTGCGGGGGACACTACTACAGGGGGGCCCGCCCGCCGTGCTGAGGGTGGGGCGAGTGGTACAGTGCGGGGGACACTACTACAGGGGGGCTCGCCCGCCGCGCTGAGGGTGGGGAGAGTGGTACAGTGCGGGGGACACTACTACAGGGGGGCACGCCCGCCGCGCTGAGGGTGGGGCGAGTGGTACAGTGCGGGGGACACTACTACAGGGGGGCTCGCCCGCCGTGCTGAGGGTGGGGCGAGTGGTACAGTGCGGGGGACACTACTACAGGGGGGCTCACCCGCCGCGCTGAGGGTGGGGCGAGTGGTACAGTGCGGGGGACACTACTACAGGGGGGCTCACCCGCCGCGCTGAGGGTGGGGCGAGTGGTACAGTGCGGGGGACACTACTACAGGGGGGCACGCCCGCCGCGCTGAAGGTGGGGCGAGTGGTACAGTGCGGGGGACACTACTACAGGGGGGCACACCCGCCGCGCTGAGGGTGGGGCAAGTGGTACAGTGCGGGGGATACTACTACAGGGGGGCTCGCCTGCCGCGCTGAGGGTGGGGCGAGTGGTACAGTGCGGGGGACACTACTACAGGGGGGCTCGCCCGCCGTGCTGGGGGTGGGGCGAGTGGTACAGTGCGGGGGACACTACTACAGGGGGGGCTCGCCCGCCGTGCTGAGGTTGGGGCGAGTGGTACAGTGCGGGGGACACTACTACTGGGGGGCTCGCCCGCCGCGCTGAGGGTGGGGCGAGTGGTACAGTGCGGGGGACACTACTACAGGGGGGCACGCCCGCCGTGCTGAGGTTGGGGCGAGTGGTACAGTGCGGGGGACACTACTACAGGGGGGGCTCGCCCGCCATGCTGAGGGTGGGGCGAGTGGTACAGTGCGGGGGACACTACTACAGGGGGCACGCCCGCCGTGCTGAGGGTGGGGCGAGTGGTACAGTGCGGGGGACACTACTACAGGGGGGCTCGCCCGCCGTGCTGAGGGTGGGGCGAGTGGTACAGTGCGGGGACACTACTACAGGGGGGCTCACCCGCCACGCTGAGGGTGGGGCGAGTGGTACAGTGCGGGGGACACTACTACAGGGGGGCTCGCCCGCCGCGCTGAGGGTGGGGCGAGTGGTACAGTGCGGGGGAAACTACTACAGGGGGGCTCACCCGCCACGCTGAGGGTGGGGCGAGTGGTACAGTGCGGGGGACACTACTACAGGGGGGCTCGCCCGCCGCGCTGAGGGTGGGGCGAGTGGTACAGTGCGGGGGACACTACTACAGGGGGGCTCACCCGCCGTGCTGAGGGTGGGGCGAGTGGTACAGTGCGGGGGACACTACTACAGGGGGGCTCGCCCGCCGCGTTGAGGGTGGGGCGAGTGGTACAGTGCGGGGGACACTACTACAGGGGGGCTCGCCCGCCTCGCTGAGGGCGAGTGGTACAGTGCGGGGGACACTACTACAGGGGGGCTCGCCCGCCTTGCTGAGGGTGGGGCGAATGGTACAGTGCGGGGGACACTGCTACAGGGGGGCTCACCCGCCACGCTGAGGGTGGGGCGAGTGGTACAGTGCGGGGGACACTACTACAGGGGGGCACGCCCGCCGTGCTGGGGGTGGGGCGAGTGGTACAGTGCGGGAGACACTACTACAGGGGGGCACGCCCGCCGCGCTGAGGGTGGGGCGAGTGGTACAGTGCGGGGGACACTACTACAGGGGGGCTCGCCCGCCGTGCTGAGGGTGGGGCGAGTGGTACAGTGCGGGGGACACTACTACAGGGGGGCACGCCCGCCGTGCTGGGGGTGGGGCGAGTGGTACAGTGCGGGAGACACTACTACAGGGGGGCACGCCCGCCACGCTGAGGGTGGGGCGAATGGTACAGTGCGGGGGACACTACTACAGGGGGCACGCCCGCCGCGCTGAGGGTGGGGCGAGTGGTACAGTGCGGGGGACACTACTACAGGGGGCACGCCCGCCGCGCTGAGGGTGGGGCGAGTGGTACAGTGCGGGAGACACTACTACAGGGGGGCACGCCCGCCGCGCTGAGGGTGGGGCGAGTGGTACAGTGCGGGGGACACTATTACAGGGGGGCACGCCCGCCGCGCTGAGGGTGGGGCGAGTGGTACAGTGCGGGGGACACTACTACAGGGGGGCTCGCCCGCCGTGCTGAGGGTGGGGCGAGTGGTACAGTGCGGAGGACACAACTACAGGGGGGCTCGCCCGCCGCGCTGAGGGTGGGGCGAGTGGTACAGTGCGGGGGACACTACTACAGGGGGGCTCACCCGCCGTGCTGAGGGTGGGGCGAGTGGTACAGTGCGGGGGACACTACTACAGGGGGGCACGCCCACCGTGCTGAGGGTGGGGCGAGTGGTACAGTGCGGGGGACACTACTACAGGGGGGCTCGCCCGCCGCGCTGAGGGTGGGGCGAGTGGTACAGTGCGGGGGACACTACTACAGGGGGGCACGCCCGCCGCGCTGAGGGTGGGGCGAGTGGTACAGTGCGGGGAACACTACTACAGGGGGGCTCACCCGCCGTGCTGAGGGTGGGGCGAGTGGTACAGTGCGGGGGACACTACTACAGGGGGCACGCCCACCGTGCTGAGGGTGGGGCGAGTGGTACAGTGCGGGGGACACTACTACAGGGGGCACGCCCGCCGTGCTGAGGGTGGGGCGAGTGGTACAGTGCGGGGGACACTACTACAGGGGGGCTCGCCCGCCGTGCTGAGGGTGGGGCGAGTGGTACAGTGCGGGGAACACTACTACAGGGGGGCTCGCCCGCCGTGCTGAGGGTGGGGCGAGTGGTACAGTGCGGGTGACACTACTACAGGGGGGCACGCCCGCCGTGCTGAGGGTGGGTGGTACAGTGCGGGGGACACTACTACAGGGGGCACGCCCGCCGCGCTGAGGGTGAGTGGTACAGTGCGGGGGACACTACTACAGGGGGGCTCACCCGCCGCGCTGAGGGTGGGGCGAGTGGTACAGTGCGGGGGACACTACTACAGGGGGGCTCGCCCGCCGTGCTGAGGGTGGGGCGAGTGGTACAGTGCGGGGGACACTACTACAGGGGGGCTCACCCGCCGCGCTGAGGGTGGGGCGAGTGGTACAGTGCGGGGGACACTACTACAGGGGGCACGCCCGCCGTGCTGAGGGTGGGGCGAGTGGTATAGTGCGGGGGACACTACTACAGGGGGGCTCGCCCGCCGTGCTGAGGGTGGGGCGAGTGGTACAGTGCGGGGGACACTACTACAGGGGGCACGCCCGCCGTGCTGAGGGTGGGGCGAGTGGTACAGTGCGGGGGACACTACTACAGGGGGGCTCGCCCGCCGCGCTGAGGGTGGGGCGAGTGGTACAGTGCGGGGGACACTACTACAGGGGGGCTCGCCCGCCGTGCTGAGGGTGGGGCGAGTGGTACAGTGCGGGGGACACTACTACAGGGGGGCTCGCCCGCCGTGCTGAGGGTGGGGCGAGTGGTACAGTGCGGGGGACACTACTACAGGGGGGCTCGCCCGCCGTGCTGAGGGTGGGGCGAGTGGTACAGTGCGGGGGACACTACTACAGGGGGGCTCGCCCGCCGCGCTGAGGGTGGGGCGAGTGGTACAGTGCGGGGGACACTACTACAGGGGGGCACGCCCGCCGCGCTGAGGGCGAGTGGTACAGTGCGGGGGACACTACTACAGGGGGGCTCGCCCGCCGCGCTGAAGGTGGGGCGAGTGGTACAGTGCGGGGGACACTACTACAGGGGGGCTCGCCCGCCGTGCTGAGGGTGGGGCGAGTGGTACAGTGCGGGGACACTACTACAGGGGGGCTCGCCCGCCGCGCTGAGGGCGAGTGGTACAGTGCGGGGAACACTACTACAGGGGGCACGCCCGCAACGCTGAGGGTGGGGCGAGTGGTACAGTGCAGGGGACACTGCTACAGGGGGGCTCGCCCGCCATGCTGAGGTCGAGTGGTACAGTGCGGGGGACACTACTACAGGGGGGCTCGCCCGCCGTGCTGAGGGCGAGTGGTACAGTGCGGGGGACACTAATACAGGGGGGCTCGCCCGCCATGCTGAGGGTGGGGCGAGTGGTACAGTGCGGGAGACACTACTACAGGGGGGCTCGCCCGCCGTGCTGGGGGTGGGGCGAGTGGTACAGTGCGGGGGACACTATTACAGGGGGGCTCGCCCGCCGTGCTGAGGGTGGGGCGAGTGGTACAGTGCGGGGGACACTACTACAGGGGGGCACGCCCGCCGCGCTGAGGGTGGGGCGAGTGGTACAGTGCGGGGGACACTACTACAGGGGGGCTCGCCCGCCGCGCTGAGGGTGGGGCGAGTGGTACAGTGCGGGGGACACTACTACAGGGGGGCTCGCCCGCCGCGCTGAGGGTAGGGCGAGTGGTACAGTGCGGGGGACACTACTACAGGGGGCACTTCCGCCGTGCTGAGGGTGGGGCGAGTGGTACAGTGCGGGGGACACTACTACAGGGGGCACGCCCGCCGTGCTGAGGGTGGGGCGAGTGGTACAGTGCGGGGGACACTACTACAGGGGGCACGCCCGCCGTGCTGAGGGTGGGGCGAGTGGTACAGTGCGGGGGACACTACTACAGGGGGGCTCGCCCGCCGTGCTGAGGGTGGGGCGAGTGGTACAGTGCGGGGGACACTACTACAGGGGGGCTCGCCCGCCGCGCTGAGGGTGAGTGGTACAGTGCGGGGGACACTACTACAGGGGGGCTCGCCCGCCGCGCTGAGGGTGGGGCGAGTGGTACAGTGCAGGGGACACTACTACAGGGGGGCTCGCCCGCCGTGCTGAGGGTGGGTGGTATAGTGCGGGGGACACTACTACAGGGGGGCTCGCCCGCCGCGCTGAGGGTGGGGCGAGTGGTACAGTGCGGGGGACACTACTACAGGGGGGCTAGCCCGCCGCGCTTAGGGTGGGGCGAGTGGTACAGTGCGGGGGACACTACTACAGGGGGCACGCCCGCAACGCTGAGGGTGGGGCGAGTGGTACAGTGCGGGGGACACTACTACAGGGGGGCTCGCCCACCGTGCTGAGGGCGAGTGGTACAGTGCGGGGGACACTACTACAGGGGGGCTCACCCGCCGCGCTGAGGGTGGGGTGAGTGGTACAGTGCGGGGGACACTACTACAGGGGGGCTCGCCCACCGTGCTGAGGGCGAGTGGTACAGTGCGGGGAACACTACTACAGGGGGGCTCACCCGCAGCGCTGAGGGTGGGGCGAGTGGTACAGTGTGGGGGACACTACTACAGGGGGCACGCCCGCCATGCTGAGGGTGGGGCGAGTGGTACAGTGCGGGGGACACTACTACAGGGGGGCTCGCCCGCCGTGCTGAGGTCGAGTGGTACAGTGCGGGGGACACTACTACAGGGGGGCTCGCCCGCCGCGCTGAGGGTGAGTGGTACAGTGCGGGGGACACTACTACAGGGGGCACGCCCGCCGTGCTGAGGGTGGGGCGAGTGGTATAGTGCGGGGGACACTACTACAGGGGGGCTCGCCCGCTGAGGGTGGGGCGAGTGGTACAGTGCGGGGGACACTACTACAGGGGGGCTCGCCCGCCATGCTGAGGTCGAGTGGTACAGTGCGGGGGACACTACTACAGGGGGGCTCGCCCGCCGTGCTGAGGGTGGGGCGAGTGGTACTATGCGGGGGACACTACTACAGGGGGGCTCGCCCGCCGCTCTGAGGGTGGGGCGAGTGGTACAGTGCGGGGGACACTACTACAGGGGGGCACGCCCGCCGTGCTGAGGGTGGGGCGAGTGGTACAGTGCGGGGGACACTACTACAGGGGGGCTCGCCCGCCGTGCTGAGGGTGGGGCGAGTGGTACAGTGCGGGGGACACTACTACAGGGGGGCTTGCCCGCCGCGCTGAGGGTGGGGCGAGTGGTACAGTGCGGGGGACACTACTACAGGGGGGCTCGCCCGCCGCGCTGAGGGTGGGGCGAGTGGTACAGTGCGGGGGACACTACTACAGGGGGGCTCGCCCGCCGTGCTGAGGGTGGGGCGAGTGGTACAGTGCGGGGACACTACTACAGGGGGGCTCGCCCGCCATGCTGAGGGTGGGGCGAGTGGTACAGTGCGGGGGACACTACACCAGGGGGGCACGCCCGCCGCGCTGAGGGCGAGTGGTACAGTGCGGGGGACACTGCTACAGGGGGGCTCGCCCGCCGCGCTGAAGGTGGGGCGAGTGGTACAGTGCGGGGGACACTACTACAGGGGGGCTCGCCCGCCGTGCTGAGGGTGGGGCGAGTGGTACAGTGCGGGGACACTACTACAGGGGGGCTCGCCCGCCGCGCTGAGGGCGAGTGGTACAGTGCGGGGAACACTACTACAGGGGGGCTCGCCCGCCGTGCTAGGGGTGGGGCGAGTGGTACAGTGCAGGGGACACTGCTACAGGGGGGCTCGCCCGCCGTGCTGAGGGCGAGTGGTACAGTGCGGGGGACACTACTACAGGGGGGCTCGCCCGCCATGCTGAGGGTGGGGCGAGTGGTACAGTGCGGGAGACACTACTACAGGGGGGCTCGCCCGCCGTGCTGGGGGTGGGGCGAGTGGTACAGTGCGGGGGACACTATTACAGGGGGGCTCGCCCGCCGTGCTGAGGGTGGGGCGAGTGGTACAGTGCGGGGGACACTACTACAGGGGGGCACGCCCGCCGCGCGGAGGGTGGGGTGAGTGGTACAGTGCGGGGGACACTGCTACAGGGGGGCTCGCCCGCCGTGCTGAGGGCGAGGGGTACAGTGCGGGGGACACTACTACAGGGGGGCTCGCCCGCCGCGCTGAGGGTAGGGCGAGTGGTACAGTGCGGGGGACACTACTACAGGGGGCACGCCCGCCGTGCTGAGGGTGGGGCGAGTGGTACAGGGCGGGGGACACTACTACAGGGGGCACGCCCGCCGTGCTGAGGGTGGGGCGAGTGGTACAGTGCGGGGGACACTACTACAGGGGGCACGCCCGCCGTGCTGAGGGTGGGGCGAGTGGTACAGTGCGGGGGACACTACTACAGGGGGGCTCGCCCGCCGTGCTGAGGGTGGGGCGAGTGGTACAGTGCGGGGGACACTACTACAGGGGGGCTCGCCCGCCGCGCTGAGGGTGAGTGGTACAGTGCGGGGGACACTACTACAGGGGGGCTCGCCCGCCGCGCTGAGGGTGGGGCGAGTGGTACAGTGCAGGGGGACACTACTACAGGGGGGCTCGCCCGCCGTGCTGAGGGTGGGTGGTATAGTGCGGGGGACACTACTACAGGGGGGCTCGCCCGCCGCGCTGAGGGTGGGGCGAGTGGTACAGTGCGGGGGACACTACTACAGGGGGGCTCGCCCGCCGCGCTGAGGGTGGGGCGAGTGGTACAGTGCGGGGGACACTACTACAGGGGGGCTCGCCCGCCGCGCTGAGGGTGGGGCGAGTGGTACAGTGCGGGGGACACTACTACAGGGGGGCTCACCCGCCGCGCTGAGGGTGGGGTGAGTGGTACAGTGCGGGGGACACTACTACAGGGGGCACGCCCGCAACGCTGAGGGTGGGGCGAGTGGTACAGTGCGGGGGACACTACTACAGGGGGGCACGCCCGCCGCGCTGAGGGTGGGGCGAGTGGTACAGTGCGGGGGACACTACTACAGGGGGGCACGCCCGCCGCGCTGAGGGTGGGGCGAGTGGTACAGTGCGGGGGACACTACTACAGGGGGGCTCACCCGCCGCGCTGAGGGTGGGGTGAGTGGTACAGTGCGGGGGACACTGCTACAGGGGGGCTCGCCCGCAGCGCTGAGGGTGGGGCGAGTGGTACAGTGCGGGGGACACTACTATAGGGGGGCACGCCCACCGTGCTGAGGGTGAGTGGTACAGTGCGGGGGACACTACTACAGGGGGGCTCGCCCGCCGCGCTGAGGGTGAGTGGTACAGTGCGGGGGACACTACTACAGGGGGGCTCGCCCGCCGCGCTGAGGTCGAGTGGTACAGTGCGGGGGACACTACTACAGGGGGCTCGCCCGCAAAGCTGAGGGTGGGGCGAGTGGTACAGTGCGGGGAACACTACTACAGGGGGCTCGCCCGCAACGCTGAGGGTGGGGCGAGTGGTACAGTGCGGGGGACACTACTACAGGGGGGCTCGCCCGCCATGCTGAGGGTGGGGCGAGTGGTACAGTGCGGGGAACACTACTACAGGGGGCTCGCCCGCAACGCTGAGGGTGGGGCGAGTGGTACAGTGCGGGGGACACTACTACAGGGGGGCTCGCCCGCCGCGCTGAGGGTGGGGCGAGTGGTACAGTGCGGGGGACACTACTACAGGGGGGCTCGCCCGCCGCGCTGAGGGTGGGGCGAGTGGTACAGTGCGGGGGACACTACTATAGGGGGGCTCGCCCGCCGCGCTGAGGGTGGGGCGAGTGGTACAGTGCGGGGGACACTGCTACAGGGGGGCTCGCCCGCCGCGCTGAGGGTGGGGCGAGTGGTACAGTGCGGGGGACACTACTACAGGGGGGCTCGCCCGCCATGCTGAGGGTGGGGCGAGTGGTACAGTGCGGGGAACACTACTACAGGGGGCTCGCCCGCCGTGCTGAGGGTGGGGCGAGGGGTACAGTGCGGGGGACACTACTACAGGGGGCACGCCCGCAACGCTGAGGTTGGGGCGAGTGGTACAGTGCGGGGGACACTACTACAGGGGGGCTCGCCCGCCGCGCTGAGGGTGGGGCGAGTGGTACAGTGCGGGGGACACTACTACAGGGGGGCTCGCCCGCCGTGCTGAGGGTGGGTGGTACAGTGCGGGGGACACTACTACAGGGGGCACGCCCGCCGTGCTGAGGGTGGGGCGAGTGGTACAGTGCGGGGGACACTACTACAGGGGGGCTCGCCCGCCGCGCTGAGGGTGGGGCGAGTGGTACAGTGCGGGGGACACTACTACAGGGGGGCTCGCCCGCCGTGCTGAGGGTGGGGCGAGTGGTACAGTGCGGGGGACACTGCTACAGGGGGGCTCGCCCGCCATGTTGAGGGTGGGGCGAGGGGTACAGTGCGGGGGACACTGCTACAGGGGGCTGAACTCCAATCCTCAAAACCTCCCAACAGGTCAGGTTTTAAGGATATCCCAGCTTCAGCACAGGTGGCTCAAGCAGAGGCTCAGTCTTTGAACCCCCTGTGCTGAAGCAGAGACTGATTGAGCTACCTGAGCTGTCCTGAGCTATCCTTATTAAAACCTGACCTGTTGGGGGGGGGTCTTGAGGACTGGAGTTGAGCGCCTCTGAGGGGTCTCTGATCCTACACTGCAGGGGCAGGCAACTCCAGCCCCCAAGGGCCACCAACAGGTCAAGTTTTCAGGATATACCTGCTTCAGCACAGATGGCTCAGTCAGAATAATTGAGCCGCCTGTGCTGAAGCAGAGATATCCAGGAAACTCGACCTGTGTGTGGCCCTAGGGGACTGGAGTTGCCGGCCCCTGGTACACTCCATACACATTAACTCATTTACAATTCACACATACAGGCAATTCTCCTCGTCTCCGGTCCCTTCGATTGTAAGCTCCCCGGGTCCCTTAGATTGTAAGCTCCCCGGGTCCCTTAGATTGTAAGCTCCCCGGGTCCCTTGGATTGTAAGCTCCCCGGGTCCCTTAGATTGTAAGCTCCCCGGGTCCCTTAGATTGTAAGCTCCCCGGGTCCCTTGGATTGTAAGCTCCCCGGGTCCCTTAGATTGTAAGCTCCCTGGGTCCCTTAGATAGTAAGCTCCCCGGGTCCCTTGTGCTTCGATGCGGCATTCATTGCATCATCACTCTGGTGTCTGTGGCCTGTCCTGTGAGCGCTCGGCACACACTGGGGCGTTCTGCAGCATTATATCCCGGCGTCTCAGGAGGATGACTAAGGTCTTCAGGAGTCTCCTTCCTCATGTGCAAGAAGAAGTCGGCTTACACACACACACACACACGCACACACGTGTCAGGAGCACAAAGCTCACGTGAGTCATTCCCACCGCCAGGATCCCAAACCTGTCTCTCACTTATTGCACAAGCAGGCAGGGTCACTGACATCATTACAAATCAAACTGGCACAGTGTGACTGAGGGAGCGTATACACACACAAACATACACACGCGCGTGCGCACGCACACACACACACACACACACGCGCACACACACACACAAACGCGCACACACACACACAAACGCGCACACACACGCGCGAGCACGCACACACAGAATACAACAAGCTTCCACCATACAGTGTGACTGAGGGAGCGTATACACACACAAACACACAAACACGCGCGAGCACGCACACACAGAGTACAACAAGCCTCCACCTTACAGTGTAGCGCTAATTAAACACCCACGTTGTGAGCACATTCCCAGGTCTCAGACCAGTCTGTAACCGTGCCTTTCCCCAGCTGCATTCAATCTGAACCCCTTCAGTCTACATCTGCGTTGCCCCAAAGGGCGGCCAGCCTTTAATATAGCCAAAGGGTGAGAGCCATTTGCTGATGTTAAAGCTGCTCTATTTCAATCTGAAACTCCCAGCCCTTTTTCCCCTGCACCCAATTTTGCAACTCTCTCTGTCCATGAAATGTCTGTGAAGTGACTGTATAACCTCTGTTCAGTTAATGTAACCGTGTATTGTTATAACTCTATGCCCAGGACATACTTGAAATGTGGACACGAGGGGAGGGAAGCGAGGATGCACGGGGAGGGAAGAGAGGATGGGAGGGGGGGGCGGGAGAAGCGCAGACACGCGGGGAGGGAAATGCGGACGCGCGGGATGGAAACGTGTACATGGGATGGAAACGTGTACACTGGGGCATATTTAACAGACAATCAACAGTTACAGATAAAATATGTTATAGGCGTATGTAACAGTTACAGACCAGATTAAAATGTGAGACCACTTTAGTTTTGAAAGAATTTAGACTGGTGTCTAGTTTGCTAAAGTGAGTTTAGTTGGGTACCGAGCCATATACCATGTCCCCAAAGTCTATAACTGGCATCAGCATCTGCTGTGCGATACGCTTTCTGACCAGCAGGCTTGGGGAGGATTTGTTCCTGTAAAGTACCCCTAGTTTGGCATAGGTTTGGGATGTCAGGGTATCAATGTGCAATGAAAATGTTAAATGGGAGTAAAACCATAAACCCAGGTATTTAAAACTAGTGACAGGGGACTTCCCTCAATCTGGGAGAACCCCTACAGCCCCCTCCCACCTAGCACTGGCCACAAAATTTCAATGTGTCCCAGAATCTGAAGAGGAGATTACACAAGCGCTCCTCAAATTAAAACTAAGCAGCCAATGTGGACCTGACCTATTGCAATCCAAGTTCCTAAGACTTGGTGCCCCAGCCATTGCCAAACCAATTGCGTCCATAGTCAACTCTATTCTGTCTGGAGGCCATATCCCTAAAATGCAAGAGCACTCAATACATGTGGTAAGAAGAGGGGTACTTAGCCGCCAGTGCACCGTGTCCAGGGAGGTCCACAGGTCCCAGAGGAAGCTAATCAGCAACGCAGGAGGCAGGCACACGGTCTTATTCAGAAAGCTTTAATGTGCCATATAATCCGGCGTTTCGGTAGTACAACGCTACCTTTCACAAGGTGAGGGCTCCGGGGTGAGACATGTGGTAACCTTTAACACCCTGGTACTCACCTCTCCTCGCTCCGACTGCCTCTCATGACGCAGACTCTGGCGATGAAAAGGTTAATCAGGCTATTAATAAAGGCATTATACCCGGCCGATTAACCCTAACTCGCATTGGGAGTGAAGGGGTTAAATATTACTTTTATGTCTGAAGCACTTATTCCCATGACCTGTTATTTATATTATTTGTTATTTATATGATACTAGCTGAGAGCCCCGGCGTTGCCCGGGATGTTTGTGGTGTGGGGGTGGCATTTGGGTGGGGAGTGGTCCACGCGGCCCATGGCGGTGTGCGGTGGTACTGCTGCTGTGGCTGTACTGATGGTGATTGTATCGGGGTGCTGATTTGGGAGGGTTTGGTGCTGATGTGGGGGTGCGGATGTGGGTGTGCCGATGGGGGAGGTGCGAAGGTGCCAATGTGTGGGTGCTGATGGTGTTGATGGGGACTGGGAATGGTGGGGAGCCGAAAATGCCAGTGTGCTGGGGGGGGGGGGGGGGCATGGGATACCGGTGTGCTGATGTGGTGGTGCTGGGGATAGTGTGTGTGTGTATACGTGTGTGTGTATGTATACGTGTGTGTGTGTGTGTATGTATACGTGTGTGTGTGTATGTATACGTGTGTGTGTGTATGTATACGTGTGTGTGTGTGTGTGTGTGTGTGTGTGTATGTATACGTGTGTGTGTGTGTGTGTGTATGTATATGTGTGTGTGTGTGTATGTATACGTGTGTGTGTGTGTGTGTGTATGTATACGTGTGTGTGTGTGTATGTATACGTGTGTGTGTGTGTGTGTGTGTGTATGTATACGTGTGTGTGTGTGTGTATACGTGTGTGTGTGTGTGTGTGTGTGTGTGTGTGTGTGTGTGTGTGTGTGTGTGTGTATACGTGTGTGTGTGTGTGTGTATGTATACGTGTGTGTGTGTGTGTGTGTGTGTGTGTGTGTGTGTGTGTGTGTGTGTGT